>NC_056726.1:1817845283-1817969709 GCF_019279795.1 Protopterus annectens | reverse complement strand
ATTTTTAAATGCCTGTACAATCTTCTTGATCTCTCGTCCACACTCACCATTACTCTGAACTGTTGATCCCCAAGATGATCCCAAGTACTTAAACTCGTCCACATTTGCCACCTCTACTCCCTGCATCCTCACCATTTGTCTGTCCTCCCTCTCATTCATATACATATATTCTGTCTTCCCTTATATATGCACTATATGACTATAAGATAGTTTTACATTTCCTAGTGTATCTTTAAGTAACATGTTTAAGTACACATGATTTGGTAGGTGTATACAATTATCTGCATTTGTGTGATTATATGTCTGTAATTCTGTTCGAGTTGTATTGTTGGTTATAGCTGAAGTCAGTTATATAATCAGGTCTGCCACTAGTAGCATCTCATCATCTTTAATTATATTTATTTACAAGTACAGTTTACAATTATATACATATGCACTTCATGATTGATGTGTGCAGCTTGGGTATGTGTCACTGGTTCACACATGCCTGATTTCTTCTTTTATGGCACTCCTTGTAGTACAGCAGTATGCAGATGTACTTATGATGATGGCCGTTAAAGCTGTCGTATGTAATCCCGGTGATATGTGTATATAGATGTGAATTTGAGACTGCTTTGTTACAGGAGGCGAGACATAACTGTTAATTTTAAACATAGATTTAAAACTGATAGGGAAGGCAGTAGAGTTGCTAATAAACCCTTCTACAGAACTTTTAATTGTTCTTCTTAATTAGATTAGATTAATTATATTCATAGTTCAACAAGTTAGAATTGTTAAATACCCGAAGTTGGACTTCAGTTAAATTCCTTGGTGAGTTGAAATACATGTACTAGATACACTAATATTCTTAATCACTTTTATGTTTAAATATTAGTATGCTCACATATGGAAGGAATCATGTATACAGACTGAACTATTGATGACGATTTTTATATGCAGTGGAGGCTGGAAGGAGAAGTGAGAGAACTTGAAAGGGTAAAAAGGGGAAGGAAAAAGGGAAAGAATGAAAAACATGTAAGGAATGCCGTAAGATAACAAACATCAACCCTGATACATTCAATAACTGTTTTTCCACAAGTGACTGGTTATTCATTTCATCCCTCTCTCTCTTGATGAATCTGTTCTTCAGTTCAACTCATTCTTCATAAACACTCTAAACCCCTTAATCCCTCCCAAAACCTTTACCCAACTCATCCTGGTCACTCATCCAAAAACAAGAGATTCTGCATGGGAGCTCTACAGTAAGACAAACTCTCACTCACACTTCCAGAAATATAGAGAGTTCCAACACCTGAGCAAAAAACATAAACATGGATAAAAAAAAAAACTTCTACCACATACCCCAAACTACAGAACCTATTACAAAACTGCCCTTTTTCACTAAATCACATCCCAGCCAGCTACATTAAAAATCTTCTTTTCAGACTTAAAACTATGTTCTCCATCAGCTGACAACTTGCCATCTCTCTTTCTAAAGGCTGTTGCCAACTCCATAGCATATCCTGTCTCCATTCTCATTAACCACTCAATCAGTGAATCCACTGTCCCTACTCTTTGGAAGAACTTCCCTATCATACCTTTCCAGAAAGATGGATATTCTGTAGAGCTCTCTAATTATCAACCTATTGCCATATTCTGTCCTTTCTCTAAAATTCTTGAGCACTGTGTTCATAAACAAATTTTGGCTTGTCTCACTTAATAAAACCTCATCACCCTTTCCCATGGCTTCCGGCCCTACCATAGCACTACATCTGCTCTCATTTCTTTTACTAACTCCATCTCCCTAGCCAGAGACAATAATAAACTAGTGTCCTGGTTCTTCTTATATCTCTCCAAATCCTGTGACACTGTCTCTCACTCTGTCCTCCTCTCCAAACTTTCTCAACTCAGCCTCTCCCCAGCAACTATCTCCTGGCTTACCAGCTATGTCACAGACAGACAGCAATCCACTAAATCTCTCTCTGCTCTGTCCCTTTCTCCCCATCAAAATGGGTGTCCCACAAGACTCCGTTCTAGTTCCCTTTCTTTTTACCAAATTTACTTACCAACCTCATACATCCTGTCCTCTGTCATCCCTCATACAGAATGTAGATGAGTCCACTATCATCATATCATCACCATTGCTGACAACTCCTCTGACTTGCTCACCCTGACACAAACATCTCTTAACCTCACTGAAACATGGCTTACTAACAGCCAACTCATACTAAACCCTAAAAAGACCACTTCTTCTCTTCCTACCGAAATCTCTCTACCATCTTAAATCCTCATTCACCATCTCTTTCCTTAACAGCTCTGCTATCTCAGGTGAACCCCATACTAAGCTTCTTGGAGCAGTCGTAGATTAACTTAAATTCGACCTCTATGTACATCACTGTATCAATAAAACCCACCAAAAGATCAGTCTACTGTATAGAAACAAGAGGTTCCTTACACCCAACTCCAGAATCTCACTTGCCCAAGTTTTTCTTTTCCCTAATCTCTTCTTCAGCTTTCCGATATTAACTAACTTAGTCCTCACTATTTTCCAAGCTCAAAACCACCTACAACTAAGTTGCTAGATTTGCATCTAACCTGTCTACACTCAGCTGGCTAGAGTTTCCTTACCAACTTTTATTTCCTGAACTTCTCATCATCCACTCTGTCCTGAACAAGCATTCCTTCTTCCCTAACATTTCCTTTCTTGTCTCCCTCTGTAACCCACTCCTCTCCCTCAGAACCTCAGACCAATGTTTCTTACAGATTCACAAACCTAATAATTATATTGGACAAAACTTCTACAGCTATTTTCCCGCTGTTTTATGGAATAAGTTTCCCACAACCCTTGGAAATATTGCCCATGTCCATGAATTCAAGAAAACTCTCAAAAATTACCTGTATGACACCTGAATCTGTCACTGCAATCATCCCACTTTGAACCCTTTCCTCTCCTCCATTGGCTTCTACATTCCTCATTTCCCTTCCTACTCCCCCCTTTCCTCCAATTATGCTATCAAAACTAATTTTCTTTGTATTACAATTGACAATCAACTACTGCTGTCCATGCTCCTTCACTTCCTAGTTCCTGGTAATCTGCTAATTGTATCCTACTTTTTACTACATTTTCTATTAAATCAGCACACACACTATAACATGTAAAACAAACTGCTGTGAATTGTGTAGTTTACCATTGAAGACAATTCTTATGCATTTTTGTCACTTTTTAGTTACAACATGCCTCAGTACTTGCTATTTAGTCTAAATGCCTCTCTTGCTGAAATCTCTTACTTGTACTGTAATGGATTAACCTTTTTATTGTAGAATTTTTATTGAGTTTTATTGTATTTTTCTCCAGTCCTGTAATTTGTATTTGCTTAATTGTACTGTGGAGCTTTTCTCCCCAGACCGCCACTGAAAAAGGGACCAAGCTAAGTCGGACTATCCTGGTCAGCAGATGTCAAATAAATAAATAAAAGGTGAAAAGAAAAAGGGGGTGGGGAGTAAAGGGAAAAGTAACTGAATAATTTAAGATACTCAAGTTCAAAAACTTAATTCATATGGACAGCTATTAAAAACTGAAAATAAATGTCATTTGATATAGTAATATAATAGGTTGTTTTAGAATGATTTGATGTAAATGTTAGTTTCTACATGATAATTTATAACAAATTGAATAGTTAAATGATCTGTATCTACTTTCTGATCCCCAAATTAACTATATAGTTCTATGTTGTATACTACATGACTTATTTAGCTTGATTATTCATTTTAACGGGGAAGATAGTTTAGAATATAATTTCTTATTTAACAGCATAGCTGCAGTTAGATCATTTTTAGTCTTGTAATTGATAAATTGTATTACTTTTATTTATATAATATTTGTTTGCTCCCAATGATCTATTACTCATAGTTTGATAGACACAAGATAAGAGAAATGTGTCTCTATAGATAGATGGGGGACTTTGTTATCCATGAGTAGTAAGTTTTTTGTACAAATGTATGTAGTTAGAACTTTAGTAGTTTAGATTTCAGAAAAGAAGATTTTAAAAAGGTAATGAAAAATAGCTTACTACTAAAGATAACTATTAGAGTATTATATAAAGTAGTAATTTTGTGGGTTATCATTTTATATAATAAACCAACAAATACTACTTTGTTAAAACACAAAATATGGTCAATTTCAATTTAATATCTATTAAAGGGAATGGTTTAAATAGCGGCAGTAAAAGAAGAGCTTTTAATGTGATACTTAAAACTAAACCTAGGTGACATATTTCTACTAGAAACACATTTGTTGGAAAAAGATCTGCATTTTTTAAACAATGCAGATTTTCAGATTTTATCATCTACTACTTTTTTAATAAAAGAGGAGTTAATATATTATGGAGAAAGTCCCCTTTAATGCCCTGAATTATTAACATGTTTAATGATTCAAAAGGAATGCATGCAGTTGTAATTCTGTTCAATAACAAGCTTTATACACTAGCTAATTTTGATTGGATTCCAGGAATAGGAGTTGCAGTAGCAAAATATCAGTTAAATGTATTACTGAGCCAATGGAAAGATAGTTTAATATTAGCTTGATACTTTAATTGCATAACTAATATAGATGATACATGTTAAAAGAAAATTAGAAGCTCAGCCTCAACTAAAGCCTTGAAGACATGGTTTAAAAAAATAATCTAATTGATTTAACAACCAAAGCAGGAGTAACTGTTTTTCACTCATTTTTCTTGCGTATGTAGAGAACAAACACAAATTGACAGGATTTATACTCCTAAAGATATATTTAACGAAGTTATTTAAAACAAAAAAAAAAAGAGTTTCTTGCCCTTTAATAATAATATGTTATCCTTTTATTTAACAGTGGAGTCAAGGAGTTCTCAGATTGCTAATAGAATTCCAGCATACATGACAAAATTAAGAGTTTAAAATTTATCTCAAAGAGCAAATATAAGATTTTCTTTCTGTAATGATGATGGAAATGTAAATACATTTATATTATGGGACTCTATATAAAATGACAAGGTAGTCATAAAATAATTCTTTATCCCACTTTTTTTATTAAAAATACAAGAAAATGTACAAAAAGCAAAACTGGAACAGCAGAGAAAGAAATTAGATAATATAGAAATTGAAATTAACATTCCAGTGTCAAAAGATTTTTAACTCAGTTGAAATAGCATTAAGAAAAATTAAAGCTGGATAGTTATGCAGTGCTAATAGGAGCAAAATATTAAGTAAAAAAATTCACATTTCTAATATTAGACATTGTCAAACTAATGATCTATTTTTTCACTTTATCTCTGTTTTTTAAGTTATTTTAACATCTCAAACTTATTCTGACAGCTTCTTATAAAATTTTAATATGTTTTATGCAGAATGGCTATCAGTGCAGTTTTACATATCAACGTGATCTTATTTTTCTTCAAGCTTTTCTCTTTCCCATAATCCATTTCTAGTCTGCTTTATATGAGTTATGCTAGACATAAGGAAGTAGTGGTGTATTCCCATTCCATTAACAAATAATGGGATTAGTGTCAGTCACTCTCATTTTATATACTGTATGTAACAGAAATGTTTTTATTTCTGGAGTGGCCATCATTTGTGTGCATTTCCGGGCTTATTTTATAGTCTACTAAGGAATTACACAGTTGCAGCCAAAACAGTTGCTAAATTACTGGCTTTGTTCAAAGTATCTTTTTGTAGGCCAAGATTAATTGACAGCCCCTCCCCCTACACTTCTGTAAATGTGCGGATACTTTACAAAAATTACAAGAAAAATATTTTCTGACCTTTCTCTAAATGTCACATACATCTCTGATACTACATTCAAGTCATCTTAAATGTAAAGTAATATAAACAAACATTTACAGTTTAAAGCTTAGCATTTCAGTACTGTGATGCTGCTTATGTAAATTTGTCAAAAGAGGTAACGACTGCCTTTGAACCACTGACTGATCTATTTGCTCTGTTTTGCTCTGAAAGGCATGGCTACATTGGAAGCAGCTGTGAATCAGTGTAAGTTCTTTTCCTGTCTGCAATAAAGACAGTGGAAAACAGTTTCACACCTCTCTGTTTTGTTTACAGCAGCCAGAGCTCTAAACTACAAATTTCTCTGTTTGTGGTATGTCGTGCAGATATAGACAAATTTCGCTGCAGTTTATGTGAGAAGTTAAGCTTAAAAAAGTGGGCAGTCTTTCCCTTCCTTTGATACAAAAGTGAGGAAATTAAAGTTTTAAAAAATACAAGCAGGTTTTGGGTACCTACAAAGTACTGGAGTCCTATTGTATGGAGAAAGGCACCCTAAGAGTTAAAGTGTAGAGAATGTGGAGTTTTCATTTAAATAAACCAATATCCCTTTTAGAAAGTACGGACATTCTGAAAAAATGTAAAACTGTTAAGGCTGCAGAATTAGATTACCTGTGGAGATAGTTTTGTGTTAAATGCAATTGAATTATTTAGTGAAGTTTTTTGGGGATGATTCAAAAGGACAAAATTATCACACCATCTCATAAATATTCTTTAATATTGCCTATTCATAAGCAAGGAAATGAAATATTTTCATTTAGTCTCATCATACAGACCTCTTTCTCTATTAAATGTAGATTTTAAAGTATTCACTTTTCCATTTTTTCTATGATGTTAAGGGATAGTGTAGACAGATTGTTGGTTCCTCTCAGATAAGCTGTGTTTGAATAGAGGGACCAGGTAATCTTGTCCTGTTTCTCCTTTGTTGTATGCTTTATATTTTGAGCCATTGGAAAAGAAAATAAGGGACTCTGAAATACTAGGATATAATTATTGTGGTAATCAAGAAAAGCTGGCTGTATTTGATTATATTATTTTGTGCCTGATAAATCCAAAGGAGGACATCACAGTGTTGTGGAATATTTTGAGACATTTTTAAGTATTTTGGGAATATAAAATTAATGAAGATAAAACAAAGGGCTATAGCTGTAAATTATGTACCTACACATGAATTAGTCAACAATACCCATACTAATGAAGACATGATAAGATGAAGTGTGTAGGGGTATGGATTAAAAAGGCTTCTGTTATGGCAATTAAGGATTTGTGGGAAGAGACTAAATTAAGACCATACAAAATTGAGAAACTGGAGATTCCTGTGGATAGCAATATACAAGCAGTGAAAATGTTTAGTCCCTTTAGTCTTGTATACAGGTCAGACAGACTTTTATCAACCTGAGAAGAAGTTGTGGACAGTAAAATAATTGAATTATTGTATCTGGGTGAGAGAGTGAGTGTGTGCAAGAATGATGTGAGATTTATTTATTTATGTACATTTGTTAACAGGGTACTGTCCGACTGAGTTGAAAAAACCCGTTTTCAGCGGAGACCCAGGGAGAAAATCTCCACAACAATAAGGACATTATTAAGGTACAAAGCAGTAAACTTAGTTTAAGTAGTACATATGTAAATAAGCTTAAAAATATTAGAGCAAAGTATATTAGAATACATTATAAACATGCATGTTTCAGGCATACAGGAATAATATTTATATGAGGTACATAAGTCATGTAGCTTTACAAGGTGAGTCACTTCTGAAAGACCAAAATTGGTCATGTAGTTTTACAAGTTAGGTCATCTGAAGGAACAAAGGTTAATAAAGATAGGACAGATAGTGGGATAACCCTATGTGGGATGAGCACTATTTCGGCTAACGTGTGTGAGATGAGTGGGAAAAAACAGGAAGAATATTGGGAGCAATACCGGGGCAATACAGATAAGTTGTTCCTTCCAATAGAACAAGGTGGTTAACACCAAATTTGAAAGGATATTTTAGAGCTACACAGTTAAGGCTCATATAACCATAAGCAGAAGGTTATGATCCTAAGTAGAATGGGATGATGAAGAAATAGAGTGGGATTTTTGATGCAGATCCTTAAGGTTATGATCCTAAGTGGAATGGGATGATGAAGAAATAGAGTGGGATTTTTGATGCAGATCCTTAAGGAGAATAGCAGCAACCATACAAACTATATTCATAAAGTAGCAGAAAGCATTCTGAGAACTAAGTCAGTACAAGAATGGAGATAGGAAATTTTTGCCAATAGGGATGATTGCATGTAGGGGTACAGAAAATAAGCAAGAATGCCTGGAATTTACTTGAGAAACCTGGCAAAGGAACCAAAATATTGGGAGCAAATCCCTCAAGTAGTAAAAGTAATAGAGTAGAATGAGGCCAAGAAGACATTTTGAGTGCAGGCTAGACTGCTGTCCCTGCTAGTGCTTGATCTTAAAGTACAGGCAAAGAGAAATGGATGGGTGGTTTAAGTGAAAGACCTGCTATGGTAGAGTTTTAAATTTAATCTAGAATAGACACATCTATTAAAAAGGGATAATTAGTAGGGCATATACAATTTCACATGATAACTGTAAGAATCAATCAGAAGAGGTTAGAAAAAAATAGGGGAAGAATGACTGGAAAAGCAATTTACCAGAAAACAATGGAAAGACATATATGTATGGTTCCAAAGTATGCAACCAAGTCCAGAATGTTTAGGATTTTTGCTTGGAAGGGTTTTCATAGGTATTTTTATACCCAAAGTGGATTCAAAGAATTTTTCTTCGGGTAGATAGCAAATGTTGGAGGTGTGATGGAGAAGAAAGAGGTAACTGGGAATGTATGTTTTGAGTGTGTAATGAGTTTACAGATTTTAAAAATTCCCTGCAAAATGCTGTCAGAAATATTGAGTAAGAAAATGGTTGTAGGTAAGAAAATAATTTTTTGTGCTGGAATACAGGATATGAATTACATAGACTATAGTAAGGCCTTATTAAGTTTTAATTATGTTGGCTGCCAAAAAAAGCAATGACTATAATATGGAAATCAAAGTATATACCAACTGTATTTGAGGCATTGAATACTATAAAAGAGAGAAAAAAACTGGAAACGGGATCTTTAGAAAAAGGAAGGTACAAATACATCGAAGTAAATGAACATTCTGGAAACGATATATGGGTAATGTTCAGGCAGAGGAGGAGTGAAGTTTAAGGGAAGGTGGTAATTCAGCAATTGTTTTTGTAATGTTGGACTGATAGCAAAGAAAATAAATGTGATGTGTATTATATTTAAATGGAACAGTTTAACATGATTGCTTTTCTTTTCTGTTAATGCACGTTTGCCTATATCTTAAGTGATTTAATACAGGTGTTTAAAAAGCAGAGTTTATTGTTAACATATAATAATATTAAAAAGAGTAATGGCAATTAAATTTAACAAGTAATTTAAATAAAACAAAGTTTTTATTAGCTCAATTATTGAACCAACTTTTTTATTCTGTTAATTAGATTTATTTAAAACATTGAATATATTTAAATTTCTAGAGCAGTTTGTTGAAATAAGAAATGTATATATTTTTTAAAGCGTGTCAAATTTGGTGCCTACATGTCACAATGATTTACATTAAAGAAAGGTATGGAACATGGGTGCCCTTTATCTCCTTTATTATTTGATTTAGTTATTGAACCTTTAGCTAACATCATAAGCACTAATAGTAAAATTGAGGGATTTTCTATAAGTAAAAAGAGAAATCCATGGTATCCCTCGAAGTCTCAGAAAAACTCAGTATGCAACCTATACTGGGTCCAAAACAAACCAAGAAGAAACTTCACAGTGTGGAGGGTATGATGTTTAGTTCTTAAATTATGTTATGCACTTGGTTCACTTAATAAAAATCGAACTGTAAAATACGTGCTACAAATTAACCAGATAGAAAATAGTAGGTAGTCCACAGTTGAGTTAAAATGGAATATCCTTTATTGAAAAACACAAACAAATGATCCTAGCCGAGTATAATGAAAAGCATCAAAAACATTCCTTATTTATATATAATCAGGTTGTTTGGAATTTTTAACTCAACTATGGACTACTTACTAGTTCCAGTTTGATTGTGTAGTATGTACTTTACAGTTATATTTTACAGTTCGATTTTTATTAAGTGAACTAAGTGCATAACATAATTTAGTAACTGAAAAATCATACCCTTCACACTGCAAAGATTCTTCTTATTTTGTTTTCTATAATTAAAAACTTTTCAAACTAGAATTCAGCTCTTTGCTGACAATGTCTTAACTATAGGAGATCTGACTAACTCAATTAAAGAAAAAAACAGAAGAAATTAGAAAATTCCAAGAAATCTCATTACTGAGGTTTAGTAATAAAACTGAAACTATATTAATGGAGCAACATTTTGGTAGTAGATTAAAAGATAAGTATAACTGGGAAGGGCATAAAATATTTAGGAATTAAAATTCAAGATAATAGGATTATTCATTTCTCAAAATTAATTAAAGATGTGTTGTTCCTTACTAACCAATGGAGGGAATTTTTTTAACATTTGAAGACATACTAGTCCTCGTCAAAGGGATTATATTGTCTGAAATGTTGTTTCATTCAACAGCATTAATGAAAAAAAAATGATGGCATCCTAAAAAAATAGATTATAGGAACCATACTAGACTCTGGGAGTATGGTGGAAATAGCTTTCCAGATTTAGAATCTTATTCTGTTGTAGCAGTATTTAACACAATCGTATTTTGGTTGGATCCAGCATATATTAGTCAGTGGAAAGTTATTCGTGAGCAGATTATCATAGATTCACATAAATATTAGTTATGATAAATAAAATATCTAATCCAATCCTTTCATTTGGTTATTAAAACATACTCTTGAAGGAAGTTCATTTTCCAATTTTGATTCTTGTATAAAATTAATTAAATATATTTATAAAATCTCATTAATCAAAAAAGTGGAAGTTTTTCTGTTTTCCAATTACTTCTACCTTAAGATTTAAGGAATCACAAAATTTCATTGAAATGAGTTTGTTAAAGGAAAATGGATTCATATTATGGTATGACTGCTTTGATCAAAAAACACCTAGAGGAATAACTGCCTTAGTTGAAAAGGTACAAGAAGAAACCACTATTAAATCTTAAACTGCAGAGTAAAATGACTGTAGATGAGTGTGTGTTGTGACTTTAAGAAGCATTTCAAAGTGAGGGCTATTGCATATAAAGAGAAAGCATGTGCAGGATGCAGTGCTATTTTGAGTGAACAGCCAGAGTGTTAACATGTATGAGTGCAGTAGTCAGTCTGTTTATACGTTTGTTTAAGTTACTAAGCCTCAATCCTGATGTGTTTGTATGTAATAAAGCTGCTTGAACTGAACCCACAACCATTCATCCGGTTTTATCCTGACCGGACAAACGACATGATATCAGAACCTGGATGCCTAAGCAACAAGAAGCCAGAAGTCGAGCCATGAGGTGAACTGCTAGAAATGGAGATATGTAGAAGAATGACTCATCCCAACCTACTGAAATGATTGGAAAAAGGTCAGAAATTAATTTTAGGTAATTAAAACTCATATAAATTATTTATTTAGTAAAAAAAATTATACAAAGCATTTGCAAAGCACAATTATATTATTAGTCAAACGCAAAACAAAACATAATCAAACAAAATGTTCAAAAACTACGATAGTTGATAGTTATTCAAAATAACTTTATAATAATTTAGAATTACTTTAGATTTGCATAATGAGATTGTTGAAAGTAATTTAAGAAGAAAACGATGAGTGCACCATGAGCTGCAGGATAAATTCCAATAAAATATCAACGGAAGCTTCGTAGAAGAACCAGTGGTTCAAATTTATTGTTGAAAACGAACAAACAAAAAAACTGCAGTAAAATAAGCGCTTTCGCGTTGCACATCAACGCTTCATCAGACATAAATGCAGTAAAAACCACCCCACCCTAAGTACTAAAAACTTCGTGACATCACAGCATTCATTAATGTAAACAACCAAACAGTACAAAGCATTAAAACCCAACATAAATTGAGGTTAAAAATTATTTATTTAGTAAAAAAAAATTATACAAAGCATTTGCAAAGCACAATTATATTATTAGTCAAACGCAAAACAAAACATAATCAAACAAAATGTTCAAAAACTACGATAGTTGATAGTTATTCAAAATAACTTTATAATAATTTAGAATTACTTTAGATTTTCATAATGAGATTGTTGAAAGTAAAATGAACACAAAAAGTATAACAAGCATGATAAAAGTCAAGCGAGCATAACTAGTACAATAAAAGGGCAAACTGAGCGCGGGAAAGCAAAGCGACTGCATTTTTTTAGTAAACCACGTTTTTTGATATGAGCTATTATTTCATATTGACTAAAGCTATTTGAAGTATAACTAGAGTTGTTCAAAGTTATCTCAGAGTGTGTAAAGTGTTTGCAGTGTGTGCTTTATCAGAGTACAACTATTTGAGTTTACTATGTGCAAAGTACAGTTATTTTGCAAAGTGTAGTCAAAATTTAGTCATTTCAAGAAGTTTCTTCTGCTGTGTACAGTTATTTCGCAAAGTGCTGTCATTTCAAAGCGTTTCTTACACTGAATAGAGTTGTTTCTCAAAGTACAGTGATTTCAAAGTGTTTCTTGTGCTACAGAGACTTATTTCACAAAGTGCAGTTATTTCGAAGTCAGTGGTGCTGTTGAGCATAATTACAAGTTCCTGGCATAAATTTCTGTGGGTCTTTATTACTGTGTGTGTTGGCATGGCAGAGGCCACTTGTGTTTGACCATAATATGCAGAGAATTGGAGATTATTTGAGCAGGAATATGACATTTTCATACAAGTAGCTTTTTCTGCTAAAGATGCACCACCCTGCGTTTATCCTGCTTAATCTAGCAGGGTCAGAAGCCATTGAAAGAGTGTTTGTTTGTGTATGCACCAGCAGTATATGCAGGAGAAGGAGAAAACCATCACGTTGTTATACAAGCTGAATCAAGGGAGGACACTGAGTGCTTGAAAAATAAATTTAGAGAAATTTGTAACCCCCAGACAAATATTACATTGGAGAAGCACCTTTTGCTACTTATATTACTGACTTGAGAAACAAAGTTAAAATGTGCAGATTTTTTTACCTGAAAAATGAGTTGATAAAGGACAGGCTTGTGTGTGGTGTTAATAATGCTGCAGGGAGAGAGATTTTACTTCGAGACAGTGATTTAACATTGAGCAAAGCCTTACAGATTTGTCAAATGCACAAGCTTACAGAAAGGCACACAAACATGCTTGCAGGTGAGAAGAGCAAGGTTTCATCAGCCTCTAGAGCAAACGTAGACAGCATGCAGCACGTGGCTAACAGAAATGGGCCTAAGCAAATGGCAGCTAGCCCCTGTGGGATTTCCAGGGAGAGCCCGTGCCTTTCCAGCAAGTTCTATGACTAGATCAGTAAAACGGACATGTTCAGTGCAACACAAGGGTGAGTCAGTAAAACCCAAGTCAAGTCTCATTGTTAACTGTCATAATTGTGGTGCCAATCATGAGTCCAAAAGTGAAAAGTGCTAAGCATTTGATCAACAATGCCACAAGTGTAAAAAGCTGAACAACTTTCCAAAGCTTTGTAAATCAAGCAAGCCTTATTCATTTATTAAGAAAGGTCACTCAAAAAAACAAGTTGATCATATAGAAAGCTGCAACTTTACTTTCTATGTATATGGTGTATCAGTGGTTGGTGAAAAGGTTAATGCAGAAGATTTGTTGACAAGAAACAGTGTTTTGTACTGTCCTGATTAATGGTAAACCCATAGAGCTCAAAGTGGATACTGGTTCAAAGTGTGATGTTATGTCAGCAAAAACATTTACTAGAGTAAGAGCTGGTGAATAACTTAATTTGGCCAATTTTGCGAAGCTTGTTGCTTATGGAGGTGAAGAGATTCAAAGCGAAGGTTCAGTAGGGCTTTCATGCTATTCAGTTGGTAACACTTACAGCTTGAAGGTTTATGTAGTCAAAAGACCTGTACAGTCATTATTAGGTCTCGGAGACAGTTTAAAAATGAAAGTGCTTTCTTTACCAAAGAAGTCCATCATGTAAGCACATATCCCAGTTCCAATTTCACCAATGCTGTTTTCTCAGAGTATGCTGATATTTTCAAGGACAAGCTAGGCAAACTTCTAGTTGTGTACTCTATGAAGTTAGACCCAGAGGCCAGTCCAGTGGTCAGACCAGTGAGAAGAGCTCCTATAGCTATGCAGTTCACTTAGATAAAATGGTGCAGAAAGGTGTGATTTGTCCAGTTACAGAACCAACTGAGTGGGTGTCTTCCACGGTAGTTGCTCATAAGAAAAAAACTCCGATGAAATCAGAATATGTATTGATCCAAGAGATTTAAAGCATTAAAGAGACCACACCATCCTATGCGTACAGTCGAGGAAGTTTCTATCCTCATGCCAAATGCCACTGTTTTTTCTGTCATAGATGCAGAGAGTTCATTTTGGCAAGTAATGCTTGATCGCAAATCTTCATTACTGACTACAAGCAGTACACTGTTTGGTAGATACAGATTTCTCAGAATGCCTTTCGGAATAAATTCTGCCAGTGAAGTTTTTCAGCTTGCAATGGAGCAATTTTTTTCAGGCTATCCATGTGCTATAATAGATTTACTACTTGGAGGCCATGGTGAAGCAGAGCATGACAGAAACCTGAGGAAAGTTCTAGAAGGAGCGGGTGAAGTGAATCTAAAGCTCAGTCCTCTGAAATGTAAATTCAGGCTACCAAAAGTTTCTTATGTCTGTCATTTATTTACCAGTTCAGGCTTACGACCAGATCCTTCCAAACAAACAGCCATTCTTGCGATGCCAGCTCCAGACAATGTCCAAGCCTTACAGCGTTTTCTTGGTATGGTTAGCTATTTGGGCAAGTTTGTACCAGACTTCAGTGAATTATCAGCACCCTTAAGATAGCTAACATGCAAAAATGTTACCTGGTCCTGGTTGGAACAACACCAGAGAGCATTCGATGACCTGAAACAAAAAAATTGCCAATCCACCAATGTTAAGATACTATGATGCCCAGAACTTTTACCCAAATTGAGATGCAGTATGCTCAGATTGAAAAGGAACTTTTGGCAGTTGTGTTCGCATGTTTGAAGTTCCATGGTTGTATTTATGGCTGAGCTAACCAGATTGAGACTGATCATCAACCTCTAGTTACAATTTTAAAGAAGCCTATGCCTACAGCTCCAGCAAGACTACAAAGAATTATGCTCATATTGCAAAAGTACAACTTCAAAATGGTCTATACAAAAGGCAAACTTCTTTATCTGGCTTATACCTTATCCAGATCGCCCAGAAATACCACAGAAAAGCTTATTGCAGAAAATTTTGACTTCGATGTCATGGAAGTGCAGTATTTTTCTACCACAAGACTTGATGAGCTAAGAGATCATACAAAGACTGATCCAGTTTTGCAAAAGCTCAATCACTTCATCACTGTTGGATGGCCATCAAAGCAATCTTGTGTACCAACAGAAGTGCAACCTTATTTTCCTTACAGAGATGAAATGTTGATGGAAGATGGTATCATTTTCAATGGTCCTAAAGTTGTTGTTTGTACTTCCTTGCAACAATGAGTGCATCCAAATTTTGCATTGTGGCCACCCAGGTTCTGAAGCTACTGAAAGAAGGGCGAGAGGACTAGTATTTTGGCCATCTCTGTCAAATGGTATCGATAAAATACTTTCATCCTGTTCAGTATGTAATTGTATTAAACTGCATTTGCAAAAAGAGCCACTTCAGCTAAACCAGATTCCTGAACTACCTTGGTCAACAGTAGCCACTGACTTATTCGAGTGGAATAGTCAACATTAATTAGTGTTGGTAGACTCTTATTCGAATTGGTTCGAGATTGATCTGCTACATAACCTATCGTCCAGTACTGTCATTACTAAGTTGAAACCTCATTTCTTAGTCCATGGTAGTCCACACAAAGTTATTTCTGACAATGGTGCCCAGTTTACCAGTCAAAAATTTGCAAAAGAGTGGGACTTTATCCATGTTCCCAGTAGTCCTGAGTGCCCACAAGCAAATGGCCTAGCTGACCGTTTAGTACAAAGTGCAAAGCAATTACTAGAGAGGTCAAAGCGTGACAATGCCGATGTTTTCTTGAATTTGCTTAATCTCAGAAATATACCCTGTGACAATTTACTTGGCTTACCTGCTCAGAGACTTCTATTTTGGCAAACCAGAACAACCTTGCCTATCAGTTCCAGTTTGTTGGTGCCCAGTGTTAAAAACACCAGAGCAATCAAAGCCCAGCTGTTCAAAAAACGTTCATCCCAGAAGTTCTATTATGATAAAACAAGCAGATTTTTTTCATCCATTGAAAGAAGGAGAGATAGTGAGGATGCAAATGGCGAAAGGTTTTGGTCAAATTGGTCAAGTGAGAGGTTTATGTGCCGAGCAGAAATCTCACTTAATAGAATCTGAGGGTGTAGAATACAGAAGAAATTGCAGGCATCTTCTTCTGGTGTCTGAATCGATATCGCAGCATTATACCTTTGATACAGACTCTAGATCTCAGAGCAATCCAAACGATGTTCCTGTTGAAGGACATGTCGCAGTACCTATTTCCATTCCTGATGATATTCCAGATTTCCCTGAAGTTGAATATTCATCCGTGACCGTCCTTGTTGTTAAACCCAGTCCTAATTTTTATGTCATACGTTCAGGTTGTATTTCCAGCCCTATTGTAAAATACACAGCAACCTAGACATGATTGTTTCACTTGTAATTAGTTCTGTATAATTGCATGTCAAAGGATTATTTTTGAACAATTGCATGTTGGTGATTATTGTCATTATTACTGTGCATGACTTATTTCTCAAAGAGGGAGGATGAAGATCAATGTGTGTGTTGTGACTTTAAGAAACATTTCAAAGTGAAGCACCAAGCACGTGTATATAAATAGCAAGCATGTGCAAGCAGCAGTGCCATTTTGAGTGAAAAGCCAGAGTGTTAACGTGTATGAATGCAGTAGTCAGTCTGTTTGCTTAAGTTACTAAGCCTCAGTCCTGATGTGTTTGTATGTAATAAACCTGCTTGAACCAAACCCACAACCATTCATCTGTTTTATACTGACCAGACAAGTAACAGTGACAAACTTCATAGGGCTATGTGGTTAAAACAGCAATCTTGGAATCGGTAACAAATCTTTTGGCCAGGCAGTTGCATAATTTTAAATGCTGTCACAAGTGGAATCTGTTTCACAGCTGCAGGGTATAATAGAGGAGTTTGAAAATTATATGAACCAAACCAATTTTAAGACTGGAAGGTTTACCAGAAAGTACAGAAAAAGGCCACTAAGTTTTTTTTTCCTGTCTAACAGCTATCTGCTACCTGTATGCAGCTGTCCCTTTTCATCCATTAAAGCTTGTTTACTGCTTCTATGTTTCCTTTTGTTGTCCTATTGAGGAAATTCTATCTTGAAGATACAATGTGCATCAGTGCTTTCCAGCATGTGTACATGCAGGGAAGGAAGCTACTAGTTCACATCTTGGGGCTTATGCTTGAGCTATCCAAGGGATAATCATTTACTGTTACAGTGACTTCTGCTCAAAGTATGCTGTTATAGTAAGTATACTCAGACCAGTTTGGGTAGTACATTTGTGTACAACTAAGATATTTTCAAATGGGATACCGTTCAAACTCGACAAGAGAGGTAAGAATGCAATGTAAGCAGTATTGATATCTGGCAGTGCTGCATACATTGCCATACACTTCGAAAGCTACTGCTGCTAGTTAAATAAGCAGGAAAAAGGCACAAAGACCATGTAGGTAGTAGCCTGATTTTACAGGTGCCACTTATTTCATTGAATTAAGAAAACAAAATACAAATGAGATTGGAAGTGTGCAAAAACAGAGCTCAAATACTTCACACACAGTCGCATTTCACCTTATGACCAAGAGTTTTTCTTTGCACAGATTCTGTTTTATACATCCTACACCAAAATATGTAAAACTGGATGAATTTTCTTAAAAGATCTCAGGAGTCCTCTGCTGTAAAACATGAACTAGCATACATGAGACCTGTCCTTGAATTTTATTGCTAATTCTTTGTTGAACAATTGTGTTGCTCGTCTTGTCTCCCATTAAAGACAAACAGGTGGGGTAGTTCATTTATATGCTTTAGTAAGTAGCAAAAAAGAACTCCGACCAAGAACAAAAAAGAAAAACCAAGAGTTTAAGGCAAACAAACACTTCCAGGACACCACAAATTGAAGAATAAAATGTACCAAACTAAAGTGGTGGAGATTTTGGTAAAGATTTTGGCTTTCAAAAACTAGTAATTCCAAAAGATAGAAAGTGGAATCCACCAACGTCGTTGTATGCAAAAATCTTCTTTAATACAGAACCAACAGACAACGACGTTGGTGGATTCCACTTTCTATCTTTTGGGATTACTGGTTTTTGAAAGCCAAAATCTTTACCAAAATCTCCACCACTTTAGTTTGGTACATTTTATTCTTCAATTTGTGGTGTCCTGGAAGTGTTTGTTTGCCTTAAGCTCTTGGGTTTTCTTTTTCATTTATATGCTTTATTACACAGAAACACATCAGGATGGATAGCAGCAGTACAAAATATAAACAGACTGATTAACTGACACTACACAGACATACATTCTTACATCTCAACAGCTTACAACAAAATGGCAGTCAGGCTCGCACATGCTCAGTATTTATACACTTCTGCAAGCCCCTAGAAAGCTTTCTAAATGTGTACATACATATTGATCTACATCATCCCTCTTTAATGAATTGCCCACAATATAATGATATTTAAAAAAAAAAGATGCAATGGTATAGACAACAAAAATGAACACAACATTCATGTCCTTATGTCCAAGTTGCCGTGTATCTGGAACATGGTCTGGAAATGTGACCTGATCTAGTGATATAGAAATTAGAATTGGGTTTAGCAACAGGGACAGACACTGGTGAACAACTTGCTTCATGAGTTTTGGGATTCTTCTCGGGAACAGGATATTTACTGGAACATCCTCTGGAACTGGAACTCTGGATAACTCACTGAGATGTAGTCTTTTTCGCAGGTATGATATTGCTGTACAGGCTCGGACACAGAGATCAAATGTTTCTGATTCTGCCTAAATTCTGCTCCTTGTGATTCCAGAATGTGCGATCTCTGCTCTGGACATGCACTTTTCACTACACCAATCCGATCAAAACCTTTGGATGTCTGCATCCTCACTATCTCCCCTACTTGTAATAGATTGAGTGTTTTGCTGTTCTTATCATAATAGGACCTCTGGGATAAGCGCTTCTTTAACAGATGGGCTTTCCCTGATCTGTTGTTCTTGACACATGGAATCAATAATGAGCTACTAATTTGTAGCGTGGTTCTGGTTTGTCTCTACAGAAGTCTCTGTGCAGGTGAATCAAGGTGTTTATCACGAGAAACATTTCTGAGATTTAAGAAAACATCACTATTGTCTCGTTTCGACTTCTCTAGTAATTGTTTCACATTTTGAACTGCACCTTATGCCAAGCCATTTGACTGCAGGTACTCAAGGCTTCTTGAGACATGAGTAAAGTCCCACTCTTCAGTAAATCTTTGAACTGCTGGCTTGTAAACTGTTTACCATTGTCAAAAATAACTTTGTGCAGGCTACCATGGACTGCAAAAATGATGTTTCATCTTAGTAATGACAGTACTGGATGCTAGATTAGGAAGTAGGTCAATCTCGAACAAATTGAAAGAAGAGTCTACTAACACAAAGTAATGTTGACCATTCCATTCAAAAATGTCTGTAGCTACTGTCGACCAAGGTAGTTCAAGAATCTGGTTTAGCTGTGGCTTAGTACCATTACATTCAGAACAAGATGAAAGTACTTTTTCACTATCCTGTGACATAGAAGGCCAAAGTACTAGTCCTGTCACCCTTCTTTAAGTAGAATCAGTTCCTGGGTGGCTATGATGCAAGATAGTAATATACTCTTGTAAGAGTTTTGGAATGATCACTTTCGGACCTTTCATGATAATACCATTGTCTGACAAAAATCTAATCTCTAAAGAAAATAAGGTTGCACTTCCACTGGTAAACAAGATTGCTTTGATGGCCATCCTTGACTGATAAAGTGGTTAAGCTTCTGAAGAACTTGATCTGAGGCTGTATGACTTCTAAGCTCATCAAGATGTTTGGAAGGAAAGTTCTCACCTCCATGACTTCAAAATCAAATTTCTCATTTTCTTGCTGTTTAGTAGTATTTCTGGGTGATCTGGGTAATGTATTAGCAAGATAAAGTTGTTTGCCTTTCGTGTAGACAAGATTGAAATTATATTTTTGCAATTTGAGCATCATGCATTGCAGTCTGGCAGGAGCTGTGTGCATAGGCTTTCTCAAAATAGTGACCAGAGGTTGGTGATCTGTTTCAATGTGGATAGGTCTACCATAAATATAATCATGGAACTTCGAACATGTTAACACAATTGCCTAGGGCTCCTTCTCTATCTGCACGTAGTGCATTTCAATTTGGGTTAGAGTTCTGGATGCATAGTCTACTGGTCTACACTCTTGAAGAATGACTGCACCAAGACCAGGTTTTGAAGCATCACAAGAAAGAGTAATTGTTTTGTGAACATCTTAGTATCTGAGAGTTGATGGAGTGGCAATTCTCTGTTTCAGTACATCAAATCCTCTCTGATGGTGTTCTAACCATGACCAAGATGCATCTTTGCGTGTCAGCTCTCTAAGCTGTGCTGAAAGTTGGCTCAAGTCTGGAATGAATTTACCTAGGTAGTTTACCATGCCAAGAAAATGTTGTTGGGCTTAAACATTTATCTGGTGCTAGCATCTCGAGAATAGCTGTTTGCTTAGAAGGATCTGGTCGTAAGCCTGAATTGATAAATAAATTACCAACATAAGTAACTTCTCGTAGCCTGAACTTGCACTTTTGATGATTCAGCTTAAGATTAACTTCACGTGCTCTTTCCAGAACTTTGTTGAGGTTTCTGTCATCCTCAGCTTCATCATTACCTCCTACTAGAATATCCTCTACTGTAATAGCATAAGGATACCCAGAAAAAATTTACCCCATTGCACGCTGGAAGACTTCACTGGCAGAGTTTATCCCAAATGACATTCTCAAAAATCTGTACCTGCCAAAAGGAATCCTGAAAGTGGTTAGCAATGAAGATTTTCTGTCAAGCAAAATTTGCCAAAATGAACTCTGAAAACAGTGGCATTCGGCATAAGAGCAGTGACTTCTTCGACTGTACGCATTGGATGATGTCTTTTCAGTGCTTTGTTCAAATCTTTTTCGGTCAATACATATTTGGATATCATCTGAGCTTCTCTTATCAGCAACGACCATTGAAGATACCCATTCAGTTGGTTCTGCAACTGGACAAATTACACCTTGCTGCACCATTTTATCTAGTTAAGCTTTAACTCTTCATTCTGTTTAGCTACTGGAACTTTCCAGGCTGGTCTGACAACTGTGCTGATTTCAGGGTCTAACTTCATGGAGTACACAACTGGGAATTTGCCTAGTTTGTCTCCGAAAAGATCAGCATAGGTAGAAAAAATAGACTGGGTGAAATTAGAACAGTGGTCTTTCAAGCTAACATGGTGGACTTCCTTATTAAATGAAAGTAGTCCCATTTTCAAACTGTCTCTAAGGCCTAATAATGACTGGACATGCCTTTTGACCACATAAAATTGCAAGTCATAGCTGTCCCTAGCAGAATAACATGAAAGCACTACTGAACCTTCAGTTTGAATTTCTTCACCATAAGCAACAAGTGTTGCACACTTTGCCAAATCAAGCTTCTCACCAGCACAAACTAGCAAATGTTTCTACTGACATAACATTTCACTTTGAAACCTGTGTCAACTTTGAGCTGTATGGGTTTTCCATTTATTCAAACAGTACAAAACATTCATTCTTTGCTCATAAATCTATCACATTGCCTGTTTCATTAAGCATAGCCACACCATCAACATAAAAAGCAGGGTCACAGCTTTCTAATTGATCAACTTTTCTCTTTGAATGTTTTCTTTTAATAAAACAATGTCCCTTATTTGATTTACAAAACCTTTTGAAATTAGTCCACTTTTTGCATTTGTGGCATTGTTGACCAAAAGCTAAGCACTTTTCTCTTTCGGGTTCATGATTTGCACCACAATTACGACAGCTGACTATGAAACTGGATGAAGGGTACATGCTTTGAGTTTGCTGACTCCCTCTTATGTTTCATTGAGACTGTGTGTCCTCTGGAATTTGCTAGAAAAGTAAGGCGTTTCCCTGTGAGTGTTGCAGGGCTTACAGTTGCTGCCATGTGCTTGGGCCTGTTTCTTTTAACCACATGCTGCATACTGTCAACATGAGCGCTAAAAGATACTGGAAGCATGTTTTTCTCATTTGCAAGCATATATATGGGCTTTTCTGTGAGCTGATATATCTGACAAATTTCAATGGCCTTATTCAAAGTTAAATCACTGTCACAAGGCAAAATCTTTCTCACAGCATCATCTTTAATACCATACAAGTCTGTCTTTTATCAACTCCTCCCTTAAACCACTAAATCTGCACGTTTTAACTTTGTTTCAAGTCAGTTATACATGTTGAAAAGGTTTCCCCAGGCTTTTGATCTCTTCTGTAAAATAAGTGCCTTTCCTTTGTAATATTCATTTGGGGGTTACACATTTCTCTAAATTTACGTTTTATGTGCTCAGGGTCTTCCCTTGATTCAGCCGGTACCACTATGTGGTGGTTTTCACCCTCCCCAGCAAGTACAGCAGGTGCATACACAAATGAACACTCTTTCCATGGCTTCTAAACCAGCTAAATTAAGCAGAATAAATGCCTTTGTACAGTTACCTTTATCAGAAAATGCAGCTTGTATGAAAATATCATACTCCTGCTCAAACACTCTCCAGTTCTCTGCAATATTATTATCAAATTTAAGTTGACCTGGTTTTCTAAATCAGTCAGCCATGCCAACAAGTTATGCACAAACACATTGGAAAAAGTGGCCCTTGTAATTATGTATGAACATGCACACACACAGACAGTACTTGTAATAACATTCAAATGCAAAATAAACTCTTTGAAGTATTGTACTTTGCAAAATATGCTTTGAAATACCTGTATTTTGTGAAATAACTATACTGTAATACTGCACAGTCATGCAAACTCTCTGTATACTTCGGATATCTTGAATAGCTTTAATCAATGAGAAAAAAGTACAGGCTATAAGCTACTTTGAAAATAAATGTGGTTGTTTTCCTTATTTTATTCATTTTATGCGATTTGGACTTTATTTCAAACATTTGCCATAGTTATTCGAATATTTTTATCAATATGTTGCAGTTTCAGACATTTGGTCTACTTTGAAATTCGTTTAGTGTGTTTGCAGTGCTTCGTTTTGTATTAAGTAAGCTTTGATGCCTGAAATATGTTTCTTACCTATTTTTATGAATTAAACATGCAGTGAGGATGATCCATTCCTCTATATTCTCCACCTTTAGCTGAGTGCCTTCTCAGACCGGAATTTGAATTTCTGGATCCCATTCTGACACCATGTCGCTAGTCTTGTTTCCCACTAAATACGAACAGGTGGGGTAGTTCATTTATATGCTTTATTACACAGAAGCACATCAGGATGGAAAGCAGCAGTGCAAAATATAAATGAACTGATTAACTGACAGACTACAGAGACATACATGCTTACATCTCAACAGCTTACTACAAATAGGCAGTCAGGCTGCTCAGTATTTATACACTTGTGCAAGCCCCTAGAAAGCTCCTTAAAGGTGCACATACATATTGGTGTACAAATTGGTTAAAAATTATAGTAGAAATGACACTTATCCAGGTACTCTGCTGGACCTAGGGTTACCACCCTGTCCCTCTTTGTGCAGGACATTCCTTAGTTGGGCAGTTGTCATGTGAGAAATACTTTAAAATAGCAAATGTCTTGAATTTCTAGGCAAAAATATTTACCAAGTTTTCTTTACTTTACATAAAACAATCACGTTGTATATGAAAGTATAACTAAATCAAATGCTACAAGAATAAGCTTTTATTTTGCTGCCAAGGTATCTGTACATTGAGTAACAGCTTAATTTCAGCTCTCCCAGTGTGTAAACAAACTCAGAAGATAGAGCAAGTGGATTTATCTTTTTACACTATAGCAAAATTCATATGCATTCTCTTACTGAGGGAATGACTGAATTAAGACCGTTGGCTTGGTGTAACAAGTTTTGAGGGGAAGCAAGTGAATAACACTGAATGTAATGAAAACGTTTTCCTGTAGTAAA
Source organism: Protopterus annectens (assembly GCF_019279795.1). Classification (NCBI taxonomy): domain Eukaryota; kingdom Metazoa; phylum Chordata; order Ceratodontiformes; family Protopteridae; genus Protopterus; species Protopterus annectens. Next base: position 1,817,945,569 of record NC_056726.1, on the reverse strand, counting down.
TCTTCATAGTGCAACATGAGATGCTTATAGCTGAAGGCAAGTGTATATCTGGTTCTCAGTTTCCATGGTGACAGGTTGATAAGGGTAATAAAAACAGAATGCTGCTTTCTTTCAACAGATAGTAGATAATGTTTTTGAAAAGCATTCTACAACTGGGAGTGGAATAAAGATGAGCCAAAAACATTTGGCACTTTGTGTAAGTAGAAGTACAGGTTGTACCATGTGTCTTAGCATAGGATCATAGGAGGTTTACTAGGCTTTCAACCCTGGGGTCATTTCAAGCGTAGCCATTTCATCCCAATGTAACACCGTAGATATTCTAGTCAGTAACCAGGATTGTATTTAGTAATGATTGCCCATGTCCAGGAGGGTTATGGGCACTAACCCGGGTAAGAATTTATAGTGCCCCATCCACTTGCCCAGGTTCCTTTTGAGCAGTGGCATAGAGATGCTCTGCTTCACATGAATTGGCAGCCTATTCCAAAGATGTGGCAGTCACTGGGAGCCAAATCTGTCCCCCCCAGCACATCCTATTCAAGTCACAGGCCATCTTTAGGTCCCTGGGATGGGTAGCTGTAGTCCCGTTTGATTTATGGATGTGCAGCAAAGTCATTAGGTTTGGGTCTGAGATTGCACTTGTTAGTAAGGTATAAGTCTTCCCTAAGAAGTCTATATGATACTGAGTGTAGTGAGAGGGACTTCAGTCAGTCTGTGTAAGGCACATGCTGGAGTTCCTTGATCCTCTTTGTTAGAAACTTCTGAAGTCTCTCCAATTGCTGCAGGGCATTGCACTCAGTTATGGACTTGATTAGTGACAAGTATAGAAGGGTTATAGCCTCCTTTGCTGTAGAGGCAATCCCTTTGCTAATCAAGTGTGCTACAAAGAAAGCCTTCCTTACTACAGTCGATACATGGTGATCAAAGTTAAGGTCACAGTCTATTTGTGATCCGAGATCCTTTACTACTTCATATAGATATTGTTGTTAATTTGATAGTGTGAAGGGACATTGTTTTTACCAAAGAGAATGATGATGCACTTCTTTGCATTCAGTTTGAGATTGTGACTAAGATACCAGTCATTGGTCTGTGTATACTGACATCTTTTGGGGATTTAGTAATTGCACCCATTTTGCAGTCATCTGCAAATTTGGTCAGCCACAGCCCCTAAGCTTTGGCCTGAACTTCTGAGAAGCATATACCAAACAGTAAGGGGCCCAGCACTGACCTTTGTGGCACTCTACTGGTGACAGGTCTACTGACTGATGTGGAGTCACCCACTTTGATAGTATGTGACCAGTTTGTGAGCCGGTTGGCACCTCATCTTGCAAAAATGGGGTTTACATTCAGTTTGCTAAGTTTATCTGTAATGCCTGAGTGTGAGATTGTGTCAAAGGCCTTTGTCAAGTCAATTTCTGTTGTATGCACAGATTTGCCCTGGTCACATTTTCAAACAAATCCACCAGGTTTAACAGGCAGGATCTGCCCTTGATAAAGCTGAATTATGTTGGATCCAGGGTTTGGAGGTCATCACCTATGTCTTTATTTATGAGGTCCATGATGATGCATTTCATGGCCTTACAGATGAGGCTGGTCAGGTTTATTGGTCTATAATTCCTTGAATCTGTTGCTAAGCCACCTTTGTGGAGGGGAATAACTGTTGCGGTTCTCCATTCTGCAGGAATAAAGCCTATGGCTAGGCTGTGATTGAATAGGGTACTTAATGGTGATGCTAGTTTGTGTTTTCATTTTATTTAGAAGACAGCCTGAGATGCCTTCTGTTCCCATAGAGGCTGTGTTTAAAGCCTTAGACCAGGCTTTAATGACCTGCTCTTCAGATATGTAGAGTGGGGGAAGTTGGGGGCAGGGTGTGTGATAAGTTTGGAGGGGGATAAGGGAGTGAAATTTCTGCCAAGTCTGTCCACTAGCAGGTTTGTTATCTCTGCCGGATCAGTGTGTGTGATACTGTTAGTCACTAGTTCAGCACATGCTTGGGTCCTACCTTTAAGGATAACCTTTGGTATAGGTCAGTTTCAAGCCTGTGATTATAGCTGTCAGTCTGGGATAATTGTTCTGTTAGGAGGGTTAAATTTCATTATTTGAAGATATACAGCATTTTGTGCATTTCTATTAGTAGGTTATGGGGGTGTTGAGGTACTTTTTTAGGGTTTTCATTAAAACAAAAAGTATTCTAACGTAATATGGTGTGATATAAGTTAAAATGGATTTGACAAGAAACAACCATATAACAGATCAACCTGCCAAACATAAGTGTATGCATGTAACAAAAGTTGAAACTAGACATTTGAAAAAAAAAAACACTGTTATGCATAACAGGTTGAGATAGCAGCTTATCATAATGACATCACTTTCCATATAATCTTTAGATATAAATGGTCTCAAAACTGTATTACAAAACTACAGAGTACAAATTGCTGTGCTACAGGAGATGCATTTGGAAATAACTGAATGTGAAGCAAAAAAGAAAAAACACAATCAACCACAAAGTTAGCGAACTTTGACAATGAGGCACCGACCAGGAGTAGAATCAATCGCAGTTTAATCCAAGTAGTATACATATATGACTAGCTTTCTCCAGTAAAGACTGGCTTCATCAGAGTCAATGTCAATAACTGAATGTGAACCTAATAAAGGCTTTCAGCATGGTTATTCAACAGAATATCTGGGACATTGAAACAGGAGTTCTTATATTAATTGCAAGATGACTGCCAATACTGATAGAAGGGAAAACATTAAAAGTAGGAAATTTGTTGTAGTAACGAGCTACCGGCAAGGGAGGAGGATTATACTAGCATGTATTTGTATTCTACCTAAAACTGCTACAGTGGAGCATAAGAAAATTCTGAGAGAAATAATCCGCTTTCAGCAGGGAGTATTGCTTATAGGTGGAGAATGGAATTTGATTTGCAACAGTGAGGATGTATCTGGGTCCTAGAAGATAAAATACAACAAAAGAGGGTAGATTTTTAAAGATTTATGAAAATATTTGGTATGGAAAATGTGAATTCAGTTGTAGGGGTTCAGAGATAATCTAAATGTTATTCCCAAGGTTCAAAGAATAGGGTAGGCTAGATTGAAACTTCTGATAATTTATCCAGTAACTATTTCAGGTCATATGCCAATAATAACCAAAATAAAAATGCAGGGTAATGAAATAAAAATGAGACACTGGCACTTCTCCACCCATCTGTTAAACGGAGGAATTTAATGAATGGGTAGTAGGAATTATTTAAGAGTTAATAGGGAATATAGAAATTTCTTCAGAAAAATATAATTAGAGACCAGGTTAGAATGAAACTGGAGTTTAAAAATAGGGTGGCTATAATAAAGGAAATATGGTTAAGAAGTAACAATAATTATTTAGGGGAACTGACAAAGCTTAAAAGTGTTGTGGAATAGGGGGATCTCACAGAACTAGAAGAGGCACAACTGCAGATTGCTAAAGAGAAAATAAGGGAGTTTCTGGATAAATGTTAAATAAATATGCATGGAAGATTGCTGTTAAGCAACTGTTTTTTGATAACTTCAGAGCACAAAAGCTTTTGGCATAATGGCTCAGGTAACAGAAAGTAGAAAGGGTAGTTGCCAAACTTAGGGAGCCTATAACAAGGAAAATAACCAGAGATTCTGTAGAGGTATGAGAAATATTTCAAATGTTTTATGGAAATCTGTATAAAGAAATGGGGAAATCAATAAAAACTACAAATGGAAATGTTTATGGAGAAATTAAATATGCCAATATTAGAGATAGATGACACTCTGTTATGATAGGAGAAGATGAGATAAAAATGATGTATAACCAATCTACAGGAAAGTCTCCAAGAATAGTTGGTATTCGTGGAAGTTTGGAAGCTAGGAGGAAAGAAAGTGATAAAGATCTGGAAGGTTTTGTTTAACAGTATTTTAAAAAGAGGAGAAGCACCAATATCCTGGAAGAAAACTGTGGTGGCTGCAGTCCCTAAAGATGGTGAAATCCCATGACTGTAAGCCATGATTATAAGGTGTTTGACTATAATAGCTAAAAGTATGGCAACGATGATGCCAAAATTGATAGATATGGATCAGTGTAGTTTTGTGAAGGGGAGGCAAACACTTGACAACATTTATGGAGCAATGGTGATCCAGAGGGAAGCAGAATGTAAAAAAATGCCACTGTGCATGGGTCTTGATGCAGAGAAAGCATTCAAAAGAATAAGCTGGGATTTTATGAGTAGGGCTTTCCATGATTAAACTATAAGGTTGATTAGGAGGATACAACAGGGGTTGGAGGCGAAAATTAAAGTCGAGGGGTCCCCTCTGATAAGCTCTGTTTGAACAGAGGAACCAGGCGGGGGGTATACTGTTTTCCCTTTGTTATCTGCATTATATTTGTAACCATTGGCAAAGGAAATAAGAAATTCAAGGATATAATTGGTATGGTAATCGAGAAACATTGGCTTTATTTGCAGGTGATAATAGTTTATACCTGATAAAACCAGAAAAACATTTCAGTGTGGTGGGACATTCCAAGTCAGTTATGAGTCTTTTCTGGATAGAAAATTAATAAAGATAAAACAAATGCAATAGCTGTAAACTATATAGCCACACACAAATTGGTTCAGCAATACCCATATTTATAGAGACATGATAAAATGAAGCAATTGATGTTATTTAGAAGGCATCCTGGGATACTGACTGGACCCATTGATGCAGTCTACTTGGCCTTAGAGAGAGAGAGAGTGCATTAAGGACATGTTCCCTAGTGACAGCAGGGGGAGTTATATTTTATGGTATTTCCTGAGGAAGGTTGATGGAGAGAGAGGGGTAAAGTTGGAGCTGTGTTTGTTGGCCAGTAGTTTGCTACATCTTCTGGCACAGTATAGATGTCTCCATTTAGAGTGAGCTCTGCAAACAGTTGTGCATTGCCTTTGAGGTTGCAGACATAGCTAAAGAATGCTTTGTAGATGTCCTTGGCCTGGGAGGCCAAATTTACTTCACATTTGGCTTTGGTAGACTTTATTTGTTCTCTGAGTTGTTTTAGTTTGAGAGTGCTTTTGTCCTGCTGGATGCTGTACCTCCTAATTTTTGCCATGATTTTCTTCCTTCTGTTATATGTAGCCTGTTGATGATGTGATTCCACCAGGGTGGCTTGTTTTTTTGAGTTCTGTACGTCTTCCTGGTGGGTGCAGTTGCCTCTATGCAGCTATTGATGTACTTCTGTGGGGTTTCTATGAACAATTTTTTATAGGCAGCAGTGTTCTCGGGGTATATGGGGGCTTGAAATTTTGCCAGGTTATCAGTTAATAGAAGGAAGTTAGCTTTGAGTAGTTCCTGATTATTCCAGTGTTAGCTGGGGTGCGAGGTTTTATTTTTACTTCAAGGGAGACCATTTGGTGGTCTGACTTTACCAGAGAAGACATTACACTAAGGAGTGTGCAGCACACTCCCATATTAGTGAGAACCAGATCCAGTATGGTTGCACCCCTTGTTAGTGTATTGGCAATCTGATTCAGGGAGTTTGTGCTTGCAAAATCCAGGAATCTGTGTGCCTGTACTTTTGGTGCCATATATGATTCCCATTTAATAGTGGGGGTAATTAAGTCACCCATGAGTATGGTATTGGGTTTGGGTGGTAGTGTTTCAATAAGTTTAAATATATGGTATGGGTTTCCTAGGTCATAGAGGGGGGCCTATAGCTTGCAAGGAAGTGATATTGGATTTGTTCTGTGGTGATTTGAATGTGGAGAAGCTCAAATGTATTGTCCTGTTTGAGTAGTCTTGCGGTATGTTTATTTTTGATGTAAATAGAAACACATCTGCCTTTATTCCTTGTCTGTGTAATGGCTGTTTTAAATGTGTGGAAGGCATTATAACCTTGGACTGTTGGCACGCTCTCTGCAGTTTTAAACTATGTCTCAGTGACTGCAAAGACATCAGCATTATTGTAGGGTGAAGGGAGCTTCTAGGGAGTGGAGTTTTTTGCTTAGACTCATAGCATTGAGCCAGTAACACCTTTTAGATTTTCTTGGCTTTGATTTGCTATGTTTGCAGAACTTTCAGTTTGGCATTGCTTAAAGAAGGCAATATGGGGAGGACAATGTTTTAGCTAATATTCAAAAAGTCTCTAGAGGAGAGGTGCAATCATCCCTGGCAAAGCAACATGGACTGTTGCCCATCTCCTTCCATCCTGACAAATATTGCAGTCCCTTAGAATGACACCAGAAACTAAGCCAATTATTAAAGTCGGTCTTTATTTTGTTCATATTGTGGCATCATTCTTGGACAGGTAAGATGCTGCTCAACTGCTAGGCTTATACCAGCCTGGGACACATTTTGAGAGCTCCATGATTTCTGTTTTCGTATAGTCTAGGGAGGTACATCTCAGGTCATCTACACCCACATTGATTATTTCCGAGTCATACTGGTACTTGTGGTCCAATGACCTTAGAGTGTGTGTGTGTGTGTGTGTGTGTGTGTGTGTGTGTGTGTGTGTGTGTGTGTGTGTAATGTGGCAGATCCTGGTCCCCTGATAAGCAACTGACTGTGACTTTCTCCTTCCTCAGCCTGGTGAGCAGGACATCAGTATGTCTCACAATGGAGTCTCTAACTAGAATGTTGGATTCTGTGGTGGCTTGCCTTATGGGCTTAGAAGTATGTGCTCCATGAGATGTGGATGTTGATGTAGGTGTTGTTTTGAAAGAATGTATTCGGGGTTGCTAAGGGTGTTTATGTACTTCATCTAGGAGGTCTTTGGGAGTTAGGAAGGTTACATTTATGTGCCACAGCATACGTGGTTCTATGTGTTTGCTTTGAATTGTGTGAATTGGGTACAGCGTGTGTACTGCTGGCAACCATACTGACATTAGGAGTGCTTTTATGAGAGAGCTTTACCTCCTTGACGTTGTGTAAACAAATCTGTCACATGCCATATCAGTTTGCTTGAGAATTAACTGGTTGTCAGTAAACATGAGACCATTTCTGCATTGTCTCATGATGCCCATAATCCACCAGACTGGTAATGGAGATGGTGAGAAAGTTCATATCCATGGCAAGAGACCCTTTTAATCGATTAGACAGTTGGAGTGAGAATATAAAGTAATGTTGGAAGTATATGGTTTGCAACTCTGTGGGCAGTGCTTGTTGATTAAGTTGTTTTGAATTCTCCGAGTTGGCTATTATGTAGTAAGAGATTCCTATGATTCTGTGTCACCAGAAGTATATTATGTAGGGAGATGTACCTGCCATGACAATTGTCTCTCTTCTTAGGAAACCAAAAACAGCTTTTTTATGAATGTCAACAATCAAGTAAAGGACGCTTGCGACATCATCTCAAAGGACCCCAAGCTTCAGGGAGGTTACAACTCAATGGGCTTCTCCCAGGGAGGCCAGTTTCTGTAAGTCGTTTCACAGTTTTGGAGTTATCTCTTGTTGCATATCCTATTTTGATAATGCTTGTGTATTTGAATACTATTTTGTGTCTGTATTTAGGCTATGGGTCTAGGCTTTGAAGCTGTAAGGGGCCTTTCCAGCTTTTGTTAAAAAAATTTGCCAGTTAGAAGTCTTCTGAATAGGGTGTCTACGTGTGAATATTCTTTTGTGTTAGCTTGCACATGCCTGTAACTTAATCTGTTCTTCTTTATGTTAAAGGTTATTTCACATTCAGTGATGTGAATCATCGTTGATCGTCACTTCTGAAGAAGTACTTTTACTGTAGTATTGGCTCTTACTTCTTTTTTCAGTGTAGTAAGGTATTGAACCTATCTCCTCTTATTTTCTGGCATGATCCAGGAGGAATTAACATTTGCTAAACAGCAAGCAAGCTGATTCCATAGTGCATAAATGATAAAAATTTAGTAGAGCTTGCAGTTGCACTGTTAGATATATTACTAGTATATTTTAGTATATAGTAAATGATTATGCAGTAAAGTACATAGGAAGTGTCGTGTACTAACAGCAGGGATTAATATAGCAGAATGTGGACCATCTAGAGATAAAAACAGGTACAGTATTTAATGAAAATATGCTTGATATTGAGAAGCCTAAATTGTTAGGATAATATTCTTGTCTATTAAATGACAAATGGCCAGTTTCCAAAGCTTTAGGGTACCTTCCACATGCCCAAACTGTCATTGGCTTGAGCAGAGCCATATAAAAATGCGGTTTGTGCTTCAATAGCATTCTTGCCATTGAACAGCTTCACTGTGATCCTTGCAAGGAGTGGGCAGATAGGTAACCTTTTGTGTAAAACCTTCCACTACATTTATTTTCTGAAGAAAGAGTTTTTTTCCTGTGAATTATTTACTTTTATGCTCTGAAATGCTTTTTTTGCGGGATTGTCATATTTGCCAGTTGGTTCTGTTTTTGTGAGAAACTTGTATAAAATTCTGTTATTTTTGTGTAGAGCATGTGTGGGGCAGGATGTTGTACTTTTAAGGATTGTCACAGAGGTTTTTCCCTCAGAATGTTTATTTTCCTGTCATAAGGTTTACCAATTTAGTCAGGCAGCGCTACCCATTTATGATTCTTGCACAGCATGAGCAATTTTCAATCTCTGTGGTTCTTGCTTCCCCCACCTGCAAGAAGAAAGTTGTTAGGGAGTTTTTGTGTGTCCAGTCGACTCTATTCATTGGTGGTTGAGACTGCTGTAGTCCAAACTGGTTCCTTTAACCACTTATCTTTTGTTCCTGGTTATTCTAGCATAGCTCCTCAAGAAGCCACTAAGGACAGAGAGATTGGGATGTCCTCTGTTGACTTGTCTGGCTGGGGGTGGATTTGGGTGAAGGTATACCGCATAGCCAAACTAAGGTATTTTATTCCTGAGCTAGTGCTCCTGTCGTGGGTTAGGTGTTTCCAGGGGGTCTCCGTCTGCCTCACATTATCGGTTATCTTGCCATTTGGTCTATCCCATTGCACCAAGTGTATTTAGAGTCTCTGGCTCCAGTGATTGCTAACTGCAGGATTTGGATGATTGTCTAATGTTTTCCGACACTTCTAAGTTATAAAGATTTCTTGACATGAGTCATGAAACTTCTGAATAGTGTGGGGTTTCAATTTAACTTGTAGAAATCATGCCTCATTCCCTACCCCTAGCTAGGTTTTCTGCAATGTTATCCTAGGTTCCTCCCTAGGAAGAGCCTTTCTTCCAAGTAGAATAGTACAAGGAATTTTTCCTGAACTACTTCAGCCAATCTCGGGCTTTAGCCATGGAATTCTTAATATTCTGGATTTTATGAGATGCATGATTTCCTGATTTTCGTAGCCAGGCTTCACAACAGTTCATAGGTATGAACTAGGCTAGCTGCACTTGCAGGCAGTTTTAAGCCTAGTCATTTTCCATTTTTTGTGCTTAAATTAACCTGTTTTGTTTGGTGTTGCATTGGCCTTGCTCATCCCATGATCAATGATTAATATAGTACCCCTAGTGGAAAGGCTTACCCAACTCTGCCACAGATTTCTGTGAGGGAAAGGTTAGTTTGCTTTTTAATTCTTGTATTTTGTACTACTTTATTGCCTTTTTCTATTTTGTATACTGTGATTTGTTTTCTTTGCACTGTGTTTTACTTGTATTCTACTTTTAACTTCATATTAAAACTTGAAAAGAGATCACAGCTCAGTCACTTGAGTCAAACAGAAATTTTTCTCATCCTCCCACCCTGTTACTGTTGTGTTCTTAAACACCAGTGTCTTTCTAGATGTTCATCGTGTTTCACTGTTGCAGTCATCACTGTAGGGTTCTTCCTGCTGGCAAGCAGCCCTCGGTCGGCCAGAATCCCAAAGTCTTGGTCCGGCGTCGGCTGTGCAGTCATCCTCCCTGACGTCAGAGCTCCAGGGGTACAAAGCTCCCAGCCGACGCCATGTTCTCCAGTCTTTCTTGCCGTGCGGTGGAAGCAGTTCGCAAGTGCCGGTCAGCTGACTCCTGATATTTTTGGTGCTTCATTCCAAAGACTTTCTTCTTCTTCTCAAAGCTAAGTACCCCGTTGGGGAAACTTTTTTCTTGCTCCAGTCCGATGTCAGAAAAAGTTAATAATTGTATTTCATGTGGGAAGCAAATACCTCATAAGGATTTCCACTCTTACTGTATTCCTTGTCTAGGCCCTGACCATGACGTAGCTAGTTGTCGGTTTTGTGCTAGATTTAATCAACGTACTATTAAGCGGAGATACGATTTTGCTTTTCACTACTTTGGCAGGCGATTTAATTACAATATGTCGTCGGACACGCTTCCGACTACCGGAGTTCACAAAAGGCGCAAGGATAAGGACAGGCCTCTGAGGTCCAAATCAGACGACGGTTTACAAGCCGAGCCAGCTGCAGGTTCAGCCATCATCAGTGAGGCACTTTCGCAGCCCCTGTCATCGGCCATTACAGAACCGCTTGCCGAAACGGACTCCCATGAGGAGCCAACTAGGCCTTTGAGTACTCCAGGTGCACGATCTTCGGATAATGCTCCCTCGGATGGGTCCGGAGCCGCTGTGCAGGTACTGGCTTCCGAGGGGGTTTTCAGGCCTATGCAGCTTCAGATAAAGGCAAAGACTCCTTCTAAAACAAAGACTCAAGCCCAGGCCTCCTCTGATCTGGGACCTAAATCTCAAAAACAAATGCTTAAAATGGCGGAGGACTTACTAACTATGATTAGGGGGTTCACATCCCCCTCCAGACAAAAGGCAAAGACAAGAATTGGACTATGAATCCTCTGATCAGGCATCTATCTCTTCAGTGTCTTCCTCTGAACAGGATTATACTTTCCCTCCTTATGAGGATTCTGATGCTGAGGAATCCATTCCTTCAGCTTCTCCCCCTGAGGATTTTTCTTTTGTGGAAACTTTACATGACATGAGGGAACATTTTCACTGGGAAGGACAGGAGTACTCTGAATCTAAGAGAAGACTTAGGGATTTCCTCCTTCTTCCCCAACACAGACCCCTGGCTATTCCTCCTATTTTGGATATTGTGGATGATGTCTTTTCTGAGGCTAATTTAACTCCTGACTCTTTTCCTCCAGCCCCTGCAAAGCCTGATAGATATTACAGAGTCCCTGACTCCTACCAGTTTCTTTATAAAAATCCTACTGCTGATCCAGAAACCATTTCTCAGGGTCCTAAGGGTGTTAAGGCCGCCACTGCTAAGAACCCTATTCCATCAGATAAGGATTCTAGAGCTTTGGAGAGACTGGGCAAAAAAGTGTACACTTCTGCTACTTTATCCATTAGGGCTTTAAATTGTCAATTTCATATGCTAAAATATCAGCAGTTTCTTCTGTCTGTTATGAAACAAAAGCTAGGTACCATTTCTGCATGTGCAGATAATAAGGAATTACACAATTTGATGCATGCTACTGAGCAGGTGGGGAAACATACCTTACACTGTGGTTTTGATGCTTTGGAGGCCTCATGCAGGGCGGCTGCCACTGGCACGGTCATTAGAAGGCATGCTTGGTTAAAGGAACAAAATGTGCCTGATCAAGTGAAAGCAAAGTTACTGGATGCTCCTGTTCAACATAATGTTTTGTTTGGGTCTAAGGCTGAAGAGGTGATAAAAGAAAATGGAGGATAAGGCAAAATCCATGCAAACGGTTAAGGATTTCTTACAAGTTCAGCCCCCAAGATTTAGCAGAAATTTGTTAACTAAAAATTGGCCCTTTCCCAGCTTGGACAGGCCTCAGAGGGGTAGATATAGGCGCCCCAGAGGGAGGGCCCAGCACAGACCTCTTATAGACCTAGACAGTGGAGTGCTTCCACCCCCAGGGGTGGAGAGGACAGACCTCAATCTTATAGGCAACAGGCTCAATGACTCCCCCTACATGGCTCCAGGTACCTCTCTCCTGAAAGCCCCTCTAGGAGGAAAACTCTCTTTTTCACCGAAATTGGACTTGCATAACCAAAGACAAGTGGGTTCTGGATGTAGTTTCAAGAGGTTACAAATTCCACTTTCATACCTTGCCAAGACCAAACGGATGGCCAGACCTACCAAAAAACCAATGGGCAGAGGTATTAAACCAGGTGGGATCCCTCATGGCTATGAGGGCCATAGAACTGGTTCGCAATCAGAGACGGGGCAAGGCTTTTACTCAAGACTGTTTCTAGTTCCCAGAAAACAAAATTCTTGGGAGACCCATCCTGGATCTGTCAGTCTTAAATACTTTCCTGGAGATACCAAAGTTCAAGATGCTTACTCTGCAGCAGCTCCTGCCAATGTTGAGCAAAAATACATGGATGGTGACATTGGATTTAAAGGAGGCTTACCTACACATTCCTATCAGACAGGAGTGTAGAAGATACCTCAGGTTCAAGGCAGGCTCGAAACATTACCAATTCTCTGCGCTGCCCTTTGGCTTGTCTACTGCGCCCAGGGTCTTCACCAAGTGCCTGGCACCAGTAGTAGCTTACTGCAGACTCAAGGGGATTCAAATTTACCCTTATCTGGACGACTGCCTTATTCAAGCAGACAGCAAAGATGTCTTACTCCAGCACCTGGAATTTGTTCAAAATCTACTCAAGTACCTAGGATTCACTGTGAACATAAAAAAGTCAAATTTGACACCCACACAATAGATAACTTTCCTGGGTGCTCTTTTAAACACAACAACCCAGATGGCATTCCTGACATCCAAAAAACAACTTCAGCTGGCTCCAACTTTCAAAACCCTGGCGTTAATGTCTCAGCTAACTGCAAGGAAATTCCTGCAGGCTTTGGGTTACATGGCCTCCTGCATCCTTCTCATACCATATGCAAGACTGCATATGAGAAAGATACAATGGTACCTAAAAAGCATATGGTCCCAGCATTGTCACAGTCTAGACACACAGATTGCTGTCTTGCCTTGCCTGCAAAAGGAATTCCATTGGTGGGCCATGGCATGTCTTCAAAACAAAGGGAAAGCCTTCAGTCTGCCTCCAGCCTACCAAGTGTTAACCATGGACGCCTCGGATTACGCATGGGGAGCCCACTTGCAGGGGAGAGGCCTGCAAGGTTTTTGGACAGAGGATCAGAAGCACCTACGTATCAATTTAAAAGATATGTTAGCTGTGCAGAATGCCCTCTTGGCTTTCAGGGATCTTCTACTGCCAGGGCAACTACTGATACGGACAGACAACACCACAGTTATGTGGTACATAAACGAGCAAGGGGGTTCACACTCCTACCCCCTTTGCAGACTAGCCATGACTCTATGGAACACATTACTAGCTTGCAAAGTGGACCTACAAGCTCAGTTCCTGCCAGGGAAACAAAATACTCTGGCAGACAGCCTGAGCAGGAACCTGTCAGACCCACATGAGTGGATGCTAGACACCCAAATATTCAAGATGATTACAGAAGCCTGGGCTGCCCATACATAGATCTGTTTGCATCTCCCCACAACTACCAGTTCCAGACTTTTTGCACAAGGACATATCACAAACTAGCATGGAAAGTGGATGCTCTCTCATTCAGTTGGAGGAACCTCTCGGGGTATGCCTTTCCTCCTCTACCTCTTCTTCCACGGGTGTTATTAAAGATAAAACAGGACAAACCCAAGATGATTTTACTGGACCCAAATTGGCCTCGACAATTTTGGTTCTCAACGCTGATGAATCCATCCCAGGAGCCTCCTTGAATTCTACCTCAGATTCCAAATCTTTGTCCCAACACCAGGGCCAGGTCCTGCACTCTCATTTCAAAACTCTCAGCCTGGCGTATTCAGGGTCTATGATTAATCCTACCCTTTCCAAACAGGTCATGGATGTTATCTTAGAAGCCAGACGGCCTAGCGCTCGAAAATCTTATGAAGGTAAATGGGAGAGATTTTGCACCTGGATGTATGCTCAGGATTCAGATCCTCTCATTCCTAATATTCCATTGATTTTACATTACCTGACAGACATGTTACATAAGGGTTTATCCTTTTCCTCCATAAAAATACATGCCTCAGCTATCTCTGCACATTACAATACAGATCCTCCAATTTTTTTTACATCCACTTCTGAAACAATATCTCAGAGGAGCAAAGAATTTAAGGCCTCCTGGGACACCACCCATACCTGCCTGGGACCTCAACTATGTTCTGGAAAAACTTACTCTGCCTCCTTTTGAGCCTGCTGCCACATCTGATATAAAGTATTTATCATGGAAGACCACTATCCTACTGGCTTTGACTTCAGCCAGGAGAGTCTCGGAGTTACAAGCACTCATGGCTGTGGAACCTTACATTATTTTTCATCAAGACAGGGTTTCTTTAAGGACTAACCCTACTTTCATGCCTAAAGTGGTTTCTAAAGTGGCTTTAAACTAAACTATTCACCTGCCAACTTTTTTCCCCAATCCACAAAATAAGGGGGAAAGGATCTTGCATTCTTTGGACGTGCCCAGGCAGCTTCATTTTTATCTGGACAGAACCAAGGATATCAGAAAAACAGAACAACTGTTTGTTTCGTATGCAGCAAATTCCCAAGGCAAGGCTATTTCAAAACAGACCAATTCTAAATGGATTGCTCATGGAATCAGATTTTGTTACTCTCATCATGGAAAGAAAATCCCAGGAAAAATCAGGACTCACTCCACTAGAGCTGCTGCTACTTCTGCTGCTTTTCTCAGGGAAGTACCTACCAAAGATATTTTGGAAGCTGCAACTTGGAGTTCAGTGCATACTTTCTCTAAGCACTATAATCTACCTCTTTATTCTAAGTCCAGGGCAGGCTTTGCTTCTGCAGTCTTGCAAGGCCTTCTAGCCACCCCTTCTACTCAATAACCTCCACCCTTTATCTCAGCTTTGGGATTCAACCCTACAGTGATGACTGCAACAGTGAAACACGATGAACATAGTACAGTTGTGTACACTTACCATAAATATAGATGTTCGAGTGTCTTCACTGTTGCAGTCTGGGTTACCCACCCCCCTGTCCCCTCTTATTCTTTCATTAGTGTGGTTCCCTGCTTCACCCTTCTTCTGAGGTGTATTTGCTACAGGGTATGGAGTTTGTTGTACCTTTCTTTTAGCCTTTACTTTTGGGCACCTGACATCTGGGGCAAGAAAAACTGGAGAAGATGGAGTCTGCTGGGAGCCTTGTACCCCTGGCGCTCTGACGTCAGGGAGGATGACTGCACAGCCGACGCCGGACACAGACTTTGGGATTCTGGCCGACCGAGGGCTGCCTGCCAGCAGGAAGAACCCTACAGTGATGACTGCAACAGTGAAGACACTCGAACATCTACATTTATGGTAAGTGTACACAACTGTACTTTGCCTTACCCTTATGTTAATTTGACCATATATCTTGTTTCCTCTCTGCTTTTACTGGCTGGTGTGAGTATGCACAAAACTATCGTTTTGTGAAATCACTCCCCTTCAACTATTTAAATGTATTGGCTACCCCACTGTATTCCATAGTACCAGAATACAAAAGTGCCCACCCCATTTCAGTCTGTCTTGCTCTTTTAAAAATAGTGTCTGTCCACTAAAACTTAACTTTTTAGACAAGTTACTGACTTTCATATCTAACTGCTTAGTGCACATTGCAATGTTTAGGATAAAACTATTTTTTCCCCATCTTACCTTTAAGCATCTATTGCAAGACCACCAGTTATTGGAGAGCCCACATTCGGCCTCTCAGTAGTCATCTTGGTATTAGTGCTTCTGTTTTCTCCTGGTGAGAGAAGGAGTATAGTGACATTATTTCCTGGGGACTGCTGATCACCAGAAAAGCCTATTAACGGCTTTATACGTGACAGCTTAGAATCTGTGCTTATATTCTGATCCTGGTGAGAGTAGGAGTTAGAGTGCATTGATTCCAGACTCTTTCTGGTTGGAGAGTGAGTGTCTGCACTTAATGTACCAGAAAAAGGCTACAAGCCTACAGACAACCCTTGCATCATCTAGGACAAAACTGTGGGTCACCAAACAGGCTGTGGCCTGCTTCTTTTCTTGGGATTGGTGCTAACATTTTACTTCTGATGAGGGAAGAAGCAAAGGGATGTGGTCTCTCAACAGAATGAAGCTGTGGTGAGACCAACATTAGTAGTAGCCATTCATGCGACTTCCCTTTCTTCATCCTTCTTGACAAGCTAATTCTTTGTTTTCAGTAAGTACTGCTTGATTTCTTTCTAACTTTAGAATATCTCTCTAAATACTTTTTCCTTAAATTTTCAGGATCAATGTATTAGTTTCCCTTCAATTGTTTGACAGTGCCCTGTACAGACTCAGACATCGAGTGACATTTTTCCTGTAAAAGCCCAATTTAAATTTCTCCAATATCTAGTTGCACACAGGGCAACTAATTTGCAGTGGCAAGCAGTGTACACATAGTTGCAAACCGGTACTCCTGATAGTGATTGATATTCTCACTTTAACAGTCTAATCAATAAAAAGGGTCTGTTTCCATGATTATGAAGTTTCCTACTGTCTCTGTTACCAGCTTGGTGGATATAGGCATCCTGAGGCATTGTAGAAATTGCCTCATGTTTACTGACAACCACATAATTCTCAAACAAACTGATATGGTATGATAGATGTATTTACACGTCACTAGAGGCAAAGCTCTCACATAAAAGTACTCCTAAGGTCAGTAAGGATGCTGCACCCATCACGCACAATTCACAGCAGACATGTAGACCCACATATACTGAGGCACTTACATGTAACGTTCCTAAACCACAAAGACATCCTAGACAAAGTACACATAAGAAATACCCTGAGCAGCCCCAAATGCACTCTTTCAAAACAACACCTACATCAACACATAGAGCTGCATCTTGTGGAGTCTCTACCTGTAAGCCCATAAGGCAAGTCACCACACAATCCAGCATTCTAGTCATTGGTGACTCCATTGTGAGACACACTGATGTCCCTGTCACCAGGCTGAGTAAGGAGAAAGTTAGTCAGTTGCTTATCAGGGGATAGGATCTGCCACATTACACATGCACTCAGGTCATTGGATCACAATTACCAATATGACTCAGTCATAGTCCTTGTGGGAGTAAATGATGTACCTACCTAGACTATATGAAGAGAGACATAGAATATTTCAGAATATGTGTCTCAGGCTGATATGAGCCTAGCAATGAGCAACATTTTACCATCTCCAAGGATGATGCCCCAATACGAACAAAAGATGATTGACTTTAATAATTGGCTTAGTTTCTGGTGTCATTCTAAGGTAGGTGGAATATTTGTCAGCATGGAAGGAGATGGTCAACAGACCATGCTGTTTTGCCATGGATGATCTGTACCTCTCCCTCTAGGCTTTCAAATATTAGCTAAAACATGGTCTTCCCCTATAGTGCCTTTTTTAGGCAATGCCAAACTGAAAGTACTTCTGACATAGCAAATCAAAACCAAGAAAATCTGACGGTATTACTGCTGAATGCTAGGAGCCTAAACAAAAAACTCCACTCCCCAGAAGCTCTCTTTACACTAGAGAATGCTGATGTCTGTGCAGACTCAGAGACGTGGTATAAAGCCACGGACAGCACACCAACAGTGCAGGGTTATGCCTACAACACATTTAGACCAGCTACTTCAAAGGCAGGGACTAAAGGTGGAGGTGTCTCTATTTACATCAAAAATAATGTACTTCAAGGCTGGTCAAATCCAGCACCACTTCCTTGCAAGCTATAGGTCCCCATCTATGACCCAGGAAACCCATACCATGCATTTAAACTTATTAGAAGCACTAACCATCCACCCCAATACCATATTCATGGGTGACTTTAATTACCCCACTATTAACTGGGAATCCTGTACAACATCAAACATACATACACAGAAGTGGAGATTCCTGGGTTTTGTAAACACAAACTCCCTGGACCAGATAGTCAGTACACCAACCAGGGGTGCGACCATACTGGATCTGGTCATCAATAATATGGGAGAGTACTGCACACCCTCTACTGTAATGCCTTCCCTGGTAAGGTCAGACCACAAAATGGTCTCCTTTGAAGTAAAAATAAAACCTGGACCCCCAGCTAAACCGGGAATATTCAGGAACTATTCTAAGGCTAACCTACTGCAATAAGTGAGTACCTGGCAAAATTTCAAGCCCCTATAAACCCTGAGAACATTTCTGCCTATGCAGAACTGTTCACAGAAACCCTGTACAAGCATGTTAATAGCTGTATAGAGGCAGCTATATCCACCAAGAAGTACAGAACTAACTCAAAAAACAAGCCACCCTGGTGGAATCGCAAAATCAATTGGATGAATAACAAGAGGAAGAAAATCATGACAAAAATTAGGAGATGCAGCACCCAGCAGGATAAAAGCACTCTCATTAAACTAATAAACAGCTCAGAGGACAAATAAAGTCTACCAAAGTCAACTTTGAGCTAAGTTTGGCCTCCCAGGCCAAGGACAGCCACAAAGCATTCTTTAGCTATGTCCGCAACCTCAAAGGCAATATACAATTGTGTGCAGAGCTCATTGTAAATGGAGCCATCTGTACTGAACCAGAAGATACAGCAAACCTCCTGGCTGATAAATTCAGCTCTAACTTTACTCCTCTCTTACTCCTCTCTTCCCCTCAACCTTCCCTCAGGAAATATCATCAGATATAACTCCCACTACTGTCACTAGTGAACAGGTCCTTAATGTTCTCTCTAAGACCAAGAACACTGCATCAGTGGGCCTAGACAATATCTCAGGATGCCTTCTAAATAGCATGAAACATGACCTATCAGGGCCTCTGGAATTACTATTTAACTGTAGTCTCCAAACAGGCTTCATGCCTCTTGAATGGAGAAAGGCAACAGTCATCCCTCTGCACAAAGGTTGGCCATCTACAGACCCTGGAAACTACAGACCCATAAGTCTCACTAGTCTTATATGTAAAGCCATGGAAGTAATTATCATGGAGATGATCAATAGAGATATAGTAAACCTCAAAACACTGGACCCAACCCAGTTTGGATTTGTAAAGCTCCAAACACTAGACCCAACCCAGTTTGGTTTCGTAAAGGGAAGATCATGCTTACTCAACCTGGTGGACTTCTTTGAAAAGGTCACGAAAGCAATGAATGAGGGCAAAATTGTTCACACTGCCTACCTTGACCTGGCCAAGGAATTTGACAGAATACCCCAGTTGGGCATTGTTGACAAACTCAAGAGTTTAGGTACAAACCCATATGTCACCCGGTGGATAGGCAACTGGCTCACAGACAGGACCCTGGAAGTTAGAATTGGGGAGTCCACCTCTACAAAGAGGCCAGTCACAAATGGAGTCCCTCAGGGATCAGTCCTTGGACCACTCCTTTTTTGGCATTTGCTTCTCAGAAGTCAAGGCCAATGTCAGTGGTCTCTGGCTGACTAAATTTGCAGATGAGTGCAAATTAGGAGCTGTCATTGAATCTCACACGGACACAAATGTTCTCCAGGAGGGCAGACACTGACAAACAACTGGTGTCACAGTCATGGACTAAAACTAAATGCCAAGAAAGGCATAATAGTATCCTTTGGGAAGTCATCCATCCCTGATAGCTATCATATATTGACAACACACCCCTTAGAGTTGACCCAGTAGTCACGGACTTACAGACACACATAGATAGTAATCTAGCCTTTGATCATCACCTGATTGCAGTAGTGAGGAAATCATTCTATATTGCGCAACTTATAAACAAAGGTATGGTATCTAAGTCCGAGGAAGTCATTGTTCCACTGTATTTGGCATTCATCAGACCTATCATTGAGTGCAATGCCCCCTTTGATATGTACCTAACCAGGCATGTCCAACAACTGGAAGGTCCACAGAGGTTCCTCACTAAATATGTCCTATGCAGACTGCCTCAAAGCCGTATCCCTGTTTTCTGTTTCCTAAACCTGTTGGACTTGACGCCATACATATGTCATCCCACTGTTCGCTTATTCTTTTCCAGTCTGTCTTCCGAATCATTTCTAACCTCCACCTCCTCTACTTAATTCTTACACTTATCATGCAATATGTTATATGCCCTACTAATTAACCCTTTTTTAAAAGCAGCTTCTGTTCCAGATTCAACTAAAAACTTTACTATGGCAGGTATTTTGCTTAAGAGTCCCCTAGCCTTGGCTCTTTGTCTATACTGTATCGGTTCCTTGTAGGGAAGGCAGTTTCTAGCCTGCAGTCCAAACATTATCTTGGCCTCATCCCACTCTGTTATCTTTCCCTCTCTGGTTATTTGCTTCTAGTACAATGGTTCCTTTGCCAGTTTTCTCCAGTAAATTTCAGCCTCTTCTAGTGTATTTTCTGTACCCCGACTTGCAGTCATCCCTGTTGGCAAAATCTCCTTCTCCATTCTTATGTTGGCTTAGTTCTTAAAATATTTTCTGCTACTTTACGAATATAATATTCAGTGTGGTGGTTATTCTTAAGGATCTGCATCCAAATTCTCACACACTGTTTCTTGAACACTATCCCCACTTCATCTTCCCTTTCTGTTTTGAATTATAACCTTTTGTCTGTGTTATGTATATGAGCCTTAACTGTGTAACTCTAAAAGTATCCCTTAAAATTGGGTAATCTGAAACCACCTCGTTCTATTGGAAGGATCAATGTACCCCATTTAATTCTTGCCCTGTTCCCTTCCGAGATAAATTTATTCAACACTTTATCAGTTGTCATCCACAATTTCTCTTCTGGTTGATAAAAATATGCCTGACCCATATATATTTATATATATATATATATATATATATATATAAGGGACTAAAAACATTTTCACTTCATGTGTTTTAAATATATATATATATATATATATATATATATATATATATATATATATAAAAGGGACTAAAAACATTTTCACTTCATGTGTCTTACTAAACATATCCATAAACAAGCACTTCCAGTTTCTCAGCTTTTGCATTATCTTTTGATCCAATGTTTTCTGTTTTGTCTGTTTTGTCCGTTTCAAGCAAATGGGTCTTTGGGATCCAGCCTTGGTGCCAGCTTTGATGCTTCATCAAACCCAGAGATCTGGTTCCTCCCTTTCTCATAATTTCCTAGGCTCTGGCTTAGATACTCAAAATTTATTTTGCCACTCGGACGATACAGATGTGCAAAAGAGCACTTGAACAGTTTTGTGTCCTTCAGTCCATTTTACTACTCTCCTACTGTGAGATTTCTCTGTCTTTTGTATTTTTCTATAGTTAGAACTTAGGGTTAGGCTCTAGTGATTATATAGTATAGTCTAGTTAACTTGTGTAGCCAAGGCCCTGGTTTTTTAAAATATACAAAAAAACAGCTAAAAGTAACAAAAACAAAACACAGGTTGTATGTTTACTTGTATTTATAAATCTGTCTGGTGGCTCTGCTTAGTTAACTTCTGTCCTTTTAGGACATCAACATGTCTGCATCTTCTAGGTTCAAGAAGTGCTTGGAGTGTGGACAAAAACTATCTCAGGACCTACATTCTAAATGTGTTTACTGTTCAGGTGCCACGCCCCTTGATGGAGATTGTCAGTTATATGCAACATGCCAGAAGGGACTAGCTTGTTTAATTGGCTCCTTCCGGCACAGATAGGCTACCCCTACCTACTCTTTTGAATGCCCTTCCAAAAAAGGAAAAGTAACCAGATAAGGACAAAAGGGGAAAAAGAAAGGAACAAGCCTCCCACTAAAAAATGCTCTGTGAAAACATTAACCTCGCCGGATCCCGACCCTAAGGTACCTCAAAGTTCAGATCTGACAATGCCTATGGTTCAATCACCTTCTCCATGGACCCGATACTCATTGGGACCAATGAGTACTAAACTCCATTCCCCTATCTTTTTAGGAAAGGAGATACTTTTGACCAGCTTTAGTGGCACCGTCCACTTGGTCATCTTGAAGCCTCACAGATCTCAATGTTGATAGAATTATGAAGTTTTTGAGGAGGCAAATTAAACTTGTGGTTACCCCAGTAGTGAGTACTGGTCATCTTACCCCTGTTTTACTGAAATCTGTACCAGCTCGCCCTTTGGTTCTAGTGGTGTTGGATTTGACAGGAACTGGAGCACTTTTATCCACACCAGATCTACTTAGGACTTCAATGCTGACCTCTTCCCTTTTTCTCTTGACTTTGATGCCTTTGGATTGATATGAAACTCTGAGCTAACGCTTTGGTGCCAAGTTCTGATGGGGTGAAATGAACCAGGATCTCTGAGTGGTCTCTCCCATTCAGGGCTTCTGCTCTGGACAGCTCAGATCTGTGATTGGCTGTGAGACTTGGGGTCATCTGTGGCGAGTGATCTTTCTTTCTCTGATCGGAGGGAGATCTCTTTGCTGGTGGCAGCTACAGCCTTCGAGGCCTTTGAAATGGTTTCGGCAAATACCAAAAACAAGGTGTCTTCAGCCAGTTCAGTACCATCCAAACCCAGCTTAAGTCTGTTTTCTTTCCTCTTCTTCCTGTTGGACAGAGACAACTGGTACAAAGGGCTTTTAAGGAAGTCTGCTTTGTCAGTTCCCTAGTGAATTCTGAACCTTCTGCTGCTCCTCCTGAAGGTGCCCTTCAGAAAATACACGCTAATGGAAGCACTTAAACTCTTTCTCAGAGTCTTTTAGAGAATATACTGACTTAGAGGAAGGGGGGAGTTCCTTCACTCCCTCTCCAAAAATGTCACATTCAATGAAATTCTTGAATTAATGAAGCAGAGAAGGGGATTCATCATCCTAAGGCCCTTTTCCAGATGAGTTAATATTCTTGGAAGCTTTTGTTTCTGGAACAATATCATTCTGGGTGGAATCTCCTCTCCCATTGATCCACATAGCTTTATGGTTCAATGGACATAAAAGGATCCTGATGACGTGGAACCCATCCCTAAAAGAAAAAAAAAAGCTGATTGCATCTTAGCTGTGCCCAAGCACAGGAAGCACTGGAGTAAAGTTCCACCAGTAGATTTTGTGGTGGTAGCAGCAGCCACCACCAAGAAAGAACTATTAGAAGAAAGTTCCTCTGTTCATCTTCCTAATAGTTAATCTAGGGTGATGGACAGATTTGGGAAGCAGGGCTATGCATCAGCAACTTTCACCCTTGATTTGCTGAACTATATGGCTTATTTTCACAAGATTCCAGAGAGACTTGACCAAAGAGATCTCCAGGTCCTTCTCAGAAGACAGTGGATTCTCTGCTTTCCACACTGCAGTTTTCCTCTAATGTGGCCATGCTTTTTACTCTGTAATGCAGTTGACTGTATAGCTAGAGAAGCAGGCATTGGCATCACCATGCACTGCCATGCCTGGATGCATTTTTTTGACTTTGTGGAAGGCTTTAAATCATCCTTTGTAAATGCCCTTTATGATAGTTCCACTTTGGACCTAAAGTTAAAGTCACAGTCACCAGGAGCCAACAAGATGGTAAGATTCTCTGTGCAGTGGGACTACGTTTCCCCATGCCACAAATGATTTTTTCTCTAGGAACTAGAAATCATGGAATAAGATGTGGTTCCACAAATCATTGAGTAATTTCCATGACTCCCAAGCTGGCAGACCTCCCCGTGGCAGAGGGAGAGGAAGTTTCAACAAATGACACCCGAGAGGTGAGTCCATTTTCCAAGATAGCTTTTCAGTAGTCCTGAATGGTTGCCTGACTGCTGCACTCTAGAGGCAGTTGAGGGATGCCTATCTCTGCATGCTCAACCCTGGCACAAGATAACTTCAGATTCCTGGGTGCTAAAAATAATGTCCAGAGGCTATTCAATTCCCTTTTCCGTACCACCTCAGAAAAAGAAGTCCGCAATGTTCCTCCTGCTCAGTGGGACTTGGCAGCCATAGAAATTTCAAAGCTGCTCAAGTAAAGTCATCCAGTAGTCCTCCAAGACCAGTTAGAATCTAAAGTCTTTTCCAAGTTCCTTTTAGTATCAAAGAAAAACGGGGACGTCTGACCAATTTTGGATCTCAAATCACCTGAACTAGTTTGTGAAACAGACAAGGTTCTGGATACTCAGAGTACAGTCTATTTACCTCTTTTGAGGAAGGAGGATTGGATGTGCTCCATAGATATCCAGGATGCCTACTATCACATCAAAGAGCAAAGTGATCCATGAGATTTCTCTGCTTCCAGCTAGGAGCAATCACTGTCAATTCCAATAGAGTTTGATCTCACAACAGCCACCAGGATGTTCATCAAGATCATTCATTGCAGGGGTAGTAGTGCACCTGTGCCTGTCAGAGATTCAAGTCTTCCCGTACGTCAGCAATTGACTCCTCACTGCTTCCACCAAGCATCTGCGGTTATGCCACCTGGACCAAGTACTCCATATACCTCTGGACATAGCTGACATTTTGATAGATTTATGGATATTCCTCTAACTCCAACATAGAGTATAGAGCTCATAGGATGCCACCTAGACACCAAACTACAAATACCCTTCTCTCATCCAGCGCCCTGTCATTTTGTCTCACAACTTTTCACATATTGCATCACCCATCACCACCAGCGAGGCTAGTTCTGCATCTTTTAGGTCACATGACATCCACAGTACTAATGGTCCCTTTAGCCAGATAGTACACGAGTACTGCAGTGGACTTTAGCAGTACAGTGGTCTTAATCAATTTACCCTTTATACTTGAAAATTCAAATTACGTAGGTTTGCAAACAGCACATCACTTGCTGGATAACAACCACGGAGATTACCTAGGTTTGTTCTTTACAGGAGTGATCGCTGATTGCAACAGTAATCACACATGCCTCCCTTCCAAAGTGAGGGAGGGGGCATTTTGAAGAGAGAATAGTCTAATGATGACCCTCTTCCTTGGGTCAATCTTCACATCAATGTCTTGGAGCTGAGAGAGGTCTTCCTAACTTTGTAGGCACTTCAGGACCACCTCCCCAAGAGTGTGATTTCCAAACAGATATGTCAGTGGTATGGTACATCAACAAACATTTTGGAACCCATTGTTGTTCTCTGTATTGAGAGTCCATGTGATTATGGTAATGGGTGATGTCTTCACAGAGCTTTCTGATAGCAATGAACATCCAGAGGTTATCCAGTGTACTCACGGACAAATTGTGCATAATGGTTCTGATGCTTCAAGAGTGTTCCCTCAATCTTGCAGTTTCACATGTAATTTTCAGTCTCTGGGGCCAATCTTGCTATGACCTCTCTGCATCCTATCTAAACAAATGTAGCAGTTTTTTCCCATGATCTCTTCACAGTGACAGTTAGAGTGATGCTGTGGTCCACAGTTGGCCCCCACCCTCCTGTGTGCTTTTCCCCTTTTGCACCTAATGAGCAAATTCATACAGAAAGCAAAATAGTATAAGGCCAGGGCAATCCTCATTGTCTCCTTTTGAATCCCACAGACATGGTTCCCCTACCTATGGCCTGTACTAGTACAATCCCCATGGCTGTTGGAACATTATCCAAATCTACTAACTCACCCATCCCGACTGCCTTCTCTAATTTTGAGCATAGCCAGATATGTCACACTTCCATCGACAGTAGTCAATATTCTTTCTGCTTCACAGAAGCCAGCCAGTAGAAAAATGTATCATAGCAGATGGAAGAAATTTTTTGATTTGTTCCTACTCCAAAGGTCTGGACCAGTTTTCAGCACTTGTTCCATTCATACTAGAAGTTTTATCTGATCATTTTGATAAAGGTTCCAGCTTTGCCACCACCAAGGTACAGTTGGCAGCAAATTCAAATTTTCATGTTGGACTTGGAGATTCCAGTATCTTCCATCAAAATTTCAAAAGTCTTCCTGAAAGATGCTTTTCTACTGAGACCTCCCATTAGAGAAGCAGCACCTCCATGGGACCTCACCATTGTGCAGCAAGCTCAAACTCAGCCTCCATTTGAACCCACTACCACTGCAGATCTAGAATTCCTTGCTTGGGAAAACAATTTTGTTAGTGTAGTGACGTCAGCCAGACAAATCTCAGAGCTACATGCCCTCTCTTCTAAGCCTCTTTATCTAGAGTGCTAAACAGAAGATAAGGGAGTGTTAGAACTACTGCATCCCTTATTCCTTCAGTCAGTACACTGTTTTTTTTCAAGGTATTCAAACAAAGGAGAACACTTTCTGTGTATGTTAGATGTTCATAGCTCAGATTCTATAGCCACAGGGCAAAAGAATTTAGAAAGGACGATCAATTGTATTTTTTTTTTCTAAACCAAAGTTGGGGAAGGCAGTTACTAAGGTTACTTTATCCAGATGGCACTCAGATTGCATTTCTGTCATATACAATAATAAGAATTTATCTTTACCAGGTAAACCTAAATTACGTTAGGCCAGAGCAGTTTCTACCTCATCAGGGTTTAGCAGAGGTGTATCCGTTGATGACATTTGTACCTTGGCTATCTGGGCTGTGGTACACATCTCTGTCTCACTATAAGCTGGGGCACTCAATCTAGATCATGTTCTCTGTTTGGCTCCCCCATATTCAGGAATATCCTTCCTTGTTACTACCCAGGTTTGACAGCTTGAGATGCTGTGCCATACATTTCAAACAGATGAAAATAGACAACATTGGATACAAACGTTACATTTACCATAGCATTAAATCTACATTGACTGTTCTTCATACTGTTACAAACACCCTCCCACCTGCCCCCTTCCAAATTGTCACATGGCTTTGAGATGACTGAGTGGATTTTATTCTGTGTGCACAGTCATCTGAGATTTTACCCAATTTTTTATTCAACTTTGGTCCAGCTAAATTTGAGGTTATCTATTAACTCTGGTCATTTTAGGTAACATGTCCTCATATTTCATAGAGGTGTGAGGGCAAACACGATCAGACCATCTAAGACAGAGCCTAAGGTATTATGGGTTGGGGGAAAAAATCAGAGCTCAGGAGTCTATGAAAGCTGCTATGACAAAAGCATTGTTAATCTGTTGTCATACATGCTTTGCCTTATGTTCCCATAAATATAAGTATTGTGTGGGTACATAATTTATGACTGTAACCTTTGTTTTGTTTGCATTAATGTTATACCCCAAAAAGACTTGAAACTCTCTCAAAACATTCCACAACACTGTCATGAAAAAGATAATCTTATTTTAGGTTAGGTTATTTCTGTGTATGCAGCTGTCGATTTGGAACAATTGCTCATTTTAGGTAGGTTAAACTTCATTATTTGAAGATGTACAGAGTTTTGTGTGTTTTAAATTAGTAGGTTCTGTGTGTGTGTGTGTGTGTGTGTGTGTGTGTGTGTGTGTGTGTGTGTGTGTGTGTGTGTGTGTGTGTGTGTAGGGTTCTCATTAAAAAGTCTTACAATGTGACATAGGTTCAAATGGAGATGAGAAACAACTGTGTAAAAGATCAACCTGCCAAACATTAGTGGATGCATATAACACAAAAGTTGGGAATAGAAACTTAAAAGTTATCCTATATAATAGATATAAATAATAATTTTATCATAATGACTACACTGTGATTATTGTTGTGGAACCATTTAATGACCTCACAGGTGTAGACAAAAAAGAAGGAATATTGAATTTTATTAAGAAATGCAGAGTGCTAATAGCAGTGCTGCAGAAGACACTAGAAAGGAAATGAGCACGTGCATTTGATAAGGTAGGATTTCAGGAGGGATGTTCAGCAGAGAATTAGGGACAAAAAAAAAGGTGAGTACTTATTGCTAGAGGTGCTGCTATAGTGATAGAAAAGGAAAAAGATAATTTTAGATTTGTGGCAGCAGGAGGCTACTGGCAAGGGAGCTTTATGCTGGCATGTATTTATATTCTACCTAAAGCTGCTGCTGTTGTGGAGCTTAAGAAAATCTTGAGAGAGTAAACCAGCTTTCAGCAGAAAATATTACTTATAGGTGAGGAGTGGAATTTGATTTGCAACAGTGAGAATGTATCTGGGGAATCTAGAATTGTAAATATAACAGAGGGTAGATTTCTGAAGAAATTATGAAAATATTAGGTATGGAAGACGTAAATTCGGTAGTAGGAATTCTTGAGAGAATTTATGTATTATTTCCCAAGGTACAATAACCGGGCTAGACTAGACAGAAGTTGTATTTCAAAGGAACATGTGCATTTAATTGAAAGCTTCAACACACATCCAATAATTGTTTCAGATCATGTGCCAGTAACAACCAAGATAAAAATGCAGGGTAATGAAGTAAAAATGATACCATGGCATTTCCCCACCTTACCTGTTAAAAAGAAATAGAGAGAGAGGAATTTGAGTGGCTTATGGAATTGATAGAAATTTATTCAGAAGTTAAAGTTAGTGAAACGGATAAGATGAAAATGGAGTTTAAAAATAGGGTAGAAGTAAAAGAAAGATATGGTTAAGAAGTAAGTGGAATTATTCATTGGGGCTGACAAAGATTAAAATATTTCAGAAGAAGCGGTATCTCGCATAACAAAAAGATGTGCACCTGCAGAGTGCTAAACAGAAAATAAGGAAGTATCTAGATAATACACATCAGTTCTGAAAGTTTGCTGTTAAACAA
The DNA here is from genome assembly GCF_019279795.1 of Protopterus annectens. NCBI lineage: Eukaryota > Metazoa > Chordata > Ceratodontiformes > Protopteridae > Protopterus > Protopterus annectens. The sequence continues at coordinate 1,817,917,233 of NC_056726.1, read as the reverse complement.
CTGTTTTTTGATGACTGCAGAGCACAAAAACTTTTAGCACAATGACTTAGGCAACAGAAAGTAGAAAGGGTTATTGCCAGACTTGGGGAAGCAGCTACCAAAAAATAACCAGAGATTCTGTAGCGGTGTTGCAGATGTTTTGGAAATTTTATGAAAATTTGTATAAAGCAGAGAATTGTGGAAATCAAGAAAGAGTACAGTTGGAAATATTTATAGAACACTTATGTTTGTCAAGGTTAGAGGCAGAACAGTTAAGAGAAGATAAAATGGGTGATATACAATCAATTTGCAGGAAAGTCTATATGAATAGATGGTGTTCCTGTGGACATTTGGAAGCTCAGAGGGAAGAAAGTGATAAAGATCTGGAAGGTTTTGTTTAACAGTATTTTAACAAGAACAAACCTTTAAATGCCAAACAAAGTGAATGAAAAAACTAGCAGGCAACGGATTCTTCAACACTTCATTCTTGCAAGTGCTCTCACTTACACCAGTGTATCCGCTTCTTCAGACTAAATGAAACAACTTGCTCCCAGTTTAAAACTTCGTCTAAAGATTCAAAGCCAATGAACTGATGGCCACAAAAATGATGTCATCATATACATTCAAAGTTAAAGCAACATTGCCTATTTTTAAAGTTTAAAGTGTTATTTGCTATAAAAAATATTCCCATTATGAGAAGGAAAGAAAAAACTTAGACCTTTTTTAAAATCAAAATTGACCATGTATGTCTTAAGTCAACAAATTCTATACCACCTAAAAAAAAAAATATATATATATATATTAGCACTCTCATTGTACCAAAGCCATACAAAATATATATATTAAGCTCTAAACTCTAGTAAGTTATGCACTATAATATTAAAATCTGGTCATATATTAAATTCATAAAAAGAACTAAATAAATACGCTAAATGTAAATAAATTCACAGGTTATATGTCTTATTCATAAACGTAAACACATATTAAATCTATTATGTCGCATGTAAATAGTATAAAATCATATTCTCAGATGTTCATCGTGTTTCACTGTTGCAGTCATTACAATTGGGTTATCCTGCTGGCAGGCTACCCGCAGTCGACCTGAATTCCAAAGTCTAGGTCCGGCGTCGGTTGCTGTCGGCTCCTCCCTGACGTCAGTGCGCCAGAGGTATAAAAGAACAGCCAACTCCATTTTCTTCAGTCTTTCTTGCCGTGTGGTGCCCGAAGCAAAAGCAGTTTGCAAGTGCCGGTTGGTCGACTCCTGAGGTTTTCGTGTTCGAATTTCAGTTTCGAAGTCTTCATTAAAAGCTAAGTACCCCGTTGGGGAAACTTTTTTCTTGCTCCAGACCGATGTCAGAAAAAGTTAATAATTGTATTTCTTGTGGGAAGCAAATACCTCATAAGGACTTCCATTCCTACTGTATTCCTTGCCTAGGCCCTGATCATGACGTTGCTGGTTGTCGGTTTTGTGCTAGATTTAACCAAGTGTTAAGCATCGGTACGATTTTGCATTTCACTATTTTGGCAGAAGATTTAATTACACGATGTCATCAGATAGCCATCTGACTACCGCAATTCAAAAGAAACGCAAAGAAAAAGAAAAGGACAGGCATCCGAGTTCCAAAACTGACGACGAGGCTTCTTCTAAGCCAGTCGCCGGTTCTCAGTGAGGTGCTTTTGCAGCCCCTGACGCCTGCTACTTTAGAGCTGCAGGCCGCTTCCAACTCCCACGTGGAGCCGACTAGGCTGCTGGAAACTTAAGGTATTGGTACCTGGGAAACTATCCCCTCAAATGGCTCTGGAGCCACTGAGCAGGCATCGGCTTCTGCGGGTGTTTTCAGGCCTACACAGTTATATGTTAAAACAACTTCAGCTTCAAAGGCAAAGACTAAAGCACCTTTAAAGACAAATAAAGAAGTACAACAGCCCCATGGACAGGCCTCCATGCCTTAAAAACAGATGCTCAAAATGGCCGAAGACCTAATTACTTTGATCATGGGTTCCCATCCCCCTCCTGATAAGAGGCCTAGGCAAGAAACAGAAGATGAATCTTCAGATCAGGTTTCCATTTCTTCTGATTCCTCTTCTGATCAGGAATACTCTCTTCCTCAGGAATACTCTCTTCCTTCCTATGAGGATTCTGATGCTGAAGAATCTATCCCTTCAGCCTCTCCTCCTGAGGATTATTCTTTTGGAGAAACTCTGGATACCATGAGGGAGCATTTCCACTGGGAGAACCAAGATTATTCAGAATCTAAGAAAAGGCTGAGTTTCTTCCTTTTACTACCTCAGCACAGGCCCCTTGCTATTCCACCTGTCTTAGACATTGTAGATGATGTATTTTCAGAGTCCAGTCTGACTCCTGACTCTTTACCTCCAGCTCCTGTTAAGCCAGACAGATACTACAGGGTTCCTGATTCACATAAATTTCTTTTTAAGAATCCTGCTAATGACCCAGAAACGGTCTCTCAGGGTCCCAAAGGGGTCAAGGCTTCCACTGCAAAAAAAAACCCTACCCCTCTGACAGGGATTCTAGGGCACTGGACAGATGGGGAAAAAAGATTTACTCTTCTGCTACCTTGGCTATAAGGGCTTTAAATTGTCAGTTTCATATGCTTAAATATCAGCAATATATTATGTCACTGCTTAAACAGAAAATGTTGATAAATTCTGAATGTGCAGAAAACAAAGAAATGCAGCTGAACAAGTGGGAAAGCATACTTTGCAGTGTGGTTTTGGTTCTCTGGAGCCCTCCTGCAGGGCTGCTGTTACGGGTTCTGTCATTAGGAGGCATGCTTGGTTAAAGGAACAGAATCTGCCTGATCATGTTAAAGCAAAATTATTAGATGCTCCATTACAGCATGATACCTTGTTTGGTGTTAAAGCAGAAGAGGTGTTGAAGAAAATGGAGGACAAAGCTAAATCTATGCAAACAATCAAGGATTTCTTACAGTTAAAGCCTCCAAGATTTAGCAGGCACTGGCCTACAAAGAATTGGTCCTTTCCAGTGTCAGACAGGCCACAAAGAGGCAGATACAGACACCCTAGAGGCAGATCCCAGTCCCAAGGCTCATACAGGTCTAAACAATGGGGTAACTTCTACCTCCAAAAGCAGAGAAGACAAATCACAACCATACAGGAAACAGTCCCAATGACTTCCCCCTGTCTGCGCCAAGCACTTATCTTCTGGCAGCACCTTTATGGGGAAAACTACCACTTTTTTCTTCAAAATTGGCACGTAATAACCCAGGACAAATGAGTCTTGGATATAGTGTCACAAGGCTATAGGTTTCACTTTCACACCCTGCCAAGATTAAACGGTTTGCCAGACCTGCCAAAAAATCAATGGGCAGAGGCACAAAAGCAAGTGTCATCCCTCATGGACATGAGGGCCATTCAGCAAGTACCACAGCAAGAGCAGGGGCAAGGATTTTACTAAAGACTGTTCTTGGTGCCCAGAAAAGACAAAGCCTGGAGACCAATACTGCACCTATCTATTCTAAACACATATCTGGATATTCTAAGATTCAAAATGTTGACTCTGCAGCAGCTTCTGCTCATGCTGGGCAAGAAGGCTTGGCTTGTGACTTTAGACCTAAAAGAGGCATACCTGCAAGTCCCAGTCAGACAGTCATGCAGAAGATACCTCAGATTCATAGCTGGCTCAATGCACTACCAATTCTCTGCACTGCCCTTTGGCTTATCTACTGCGCCCAGGGTCTTCACAAAATGCCTGGCTCCAATAATTGCATTTTGCAGATAAAGAGGAATACAAATATATCCTTACTTGGACGACTGCCTTATTCAAGCAGAGAACAAGGACATTCTACTACAGCATCTGGCATTTGTAAAAAGATTACTAACATGCCTAGGGTACACAGTAAATGAAAAGAAATCAAAACTAGTACCCTCTCAAGAGATAATATTCCTGGGTGCAAGCTTAAGTACAACTGCCCAAATGGCTTATCTCACACCAGACAAACAAAGGCAATTGACTACTTATTTCAAAATGTTGGCAGCAAAGACCCAGTTATCTGCAAGAAAAATTCTGCAGGCTTTGGGATTTATGGCATCCTGCATTCTGCTAATTCCATATGCAAGACTGCATATGAGGAAACTTCAATGGTATCTAAAAAGTGTTTGGACTCAACATTGCCACAGCCTGGAAACAGTAATTACCCTTATTCCCTGCCTGCAACAGGAGTTTTGATGGTGGGCAAAGGCCTGTCACCACAATAAGGGGCAGCCATTCGCTTTACCCACAGCCAGGCAGATATTAACAACAGATGCATCAGATTATGCCTGGGGGGCCCACATGGCAGGAAGATGTATTCAGGGCATATGGTCCGCAAGCCAAATGCATCTACATATCAACCAAAAAGAGATGCTAGCTGTTCAGAATGCCCTGACAGCCTCCAAGGATCTAATTCATCCGGGACATCTACTGATAAAGACGGACAATACTACAGTCATGTGGTACATAAACAAGCAGGGAGGCACTCATTCCTACCCCCTATGCAGATTAGCCATGACTTTTTGGGACACAGCATTGACTTACCAAGTACATCTGCAGGCAAAATTCCTGCCAGGAAAGATAAATACTCTGACAGATGAACTAAGCAGAAACCTCATGGATCCCCACGAGTGGAAATTGGATCCGCAAGTCTTCAGCATGATAACAAGGAATTGGGGATGCCCGGACATAGATCTATTTGCCCAAGTCAGACAAGAGAAGCCAAAAATGATACTGATTGCCCCAGACTGGCCCCGTCAGCACTGGTACCTAATCCTAAGGAACTTGTCTCAATACCCAGCCTGGACATTACCTCAAATTCCTCACTTACTGTCCCAACACAACAATCAGATCCTGCACAGCCAACTCAAGATCTTAAATCTGGCAGCATGGCAGATAATGTAGTCATTCAAAACACACCTCTCTCTAAAGCGGTGATGGATGTTATTTTGGAGGCCAGGAGGCCTAGTACCGGAAAATCTTATGCTGAACAATGGAAGAGATTCTGTGCTTGGAACCAGGCACAAGGGATTGACACGACTGTACCAAATATTCCTCAGTTTGTGCAATATTTAACTGAGATGCTGGACAAAGGCCTGTCCTTTTCATCAATTAAGTTTCATGCCTCTGCCATTTCAGCTCATTACAATACAGAGCCACCTATTTTTTCTCATCCTTTATTAAGGCAGTACCTCAGAGGAGCCAAAAACTTAAGGCCTCCAAGGAGATCACCAATACCTGCATGGGACCTCAATTATGTCTTGGAAAAACTCTCCCTGCCTCCTTTTGAGCCAGCCGCTACAGCTGATATAAAATGTTTATCATGGAAAGCCCCTCACTATCACTCTTCAAGAGGAACCTTGATGAGTGGATGGGTAACAGAAAGTTCACACCGGGGATCACACCAGCAGCACTACTAGATAGGGGCCAAGGGTACTAGCTGCTAGTACAAGGGTCTAGGGAACTACTAAAGGGGCGGTGAATACCGCACAACATGGCTGGGCTAATATATGCCTTCGGGCAGATAGCCCAGTACCAACCTATGAAAACAGCTCTGCTCCTAGCAATAACCTCTGCAAGACGAGTCTCAGAGCAACAGGCACTCATGGCTGTGGAACCTTTTATCATTTTCCATCCAGATAGGGTTTCTCTGAGGACAAACCCAACATTTATGCCTAAGGTAGTGTCCAGTGTGGCCCTTAACCAAACTATTAATTTGCCTACCTTTTACCCAAACCCACAGAATAAGGGTGAGAGACTTCTACATTCTTTGGACATACACAGACAGCTGCGCTTCTCCTTGGATAGAACCAAAGCTTTCAGAAAGACTGAGCAATTACTAGTGGCATATGCTGCAGGATCACAAGGAAAGGCTATCTCAAAGCAGACTATTTCAAAGTGGATAGGCCACTGCATTTGTTTCTGCTATTCACAGCATGGCAAATCAGTGCCTAAGGGCATTAGGCCACATTCAACCAGAACAGCAGCCCCTTCAACAGCCTTCCTCAGAGGAGTACCAACCAAAGACATTTTAGAGGCTGCAACCTGGAGTTCAGTGCACACTTTTACAAAGCACTATCACTTACCACTCTACTCTAAATCCAGGGCAGGCTTTGCCACTGCAGTTCTGCAGGGCCTTATAGCCGCTCCTAATCCTGTTTAGCTCCAGCCTCCCAACCTTAGCTTTGGGATTCAACCCAATTGTAATGACTGCAACAGTGAAACACTATGAACATAGTACATGCCATAAATGTAGATGTTCAAGTGTATTCACTGTTGCAGTCCAGGTTACCCTCCCACCATCCCCCTCATCTTTGCTGGAACTTATCTGTACTTCTCTATTCTATACAACCTATGTGATGTATTTTCTTGTAGATGAAGGAAACATTTACCTTGGTGCATGCATGCTTTATTGACATATTTTTAGCCTACCCTTTTGGGGGCACCTGACATCTGGGGCAAGAAAAACTGAAGAAAATGGCATCTGCTGCATCTTTTATACCCCTGGCGCACTGACATCAGGGAGGAGGCAACAGCAACTGACGCCGGACCTAGACTTTGGAATTCAGACCGACTGCGGGTAGCCTGCCAGCAGGATAACCCAATTGTAATTACTGCAACAGTGAATACACTCGAACATCTACATTATACACATTTTTAACAGCATTGAAGCTAGTTTTGGGAAATATATTGAAGTTAAAAAGAAAAAGATACTAAGAGACCTTAAAGACTATTCACAAGGTACTGCATATCCAGCCCCTCCCCCATTTGTGGCTTTCCCTTCTGGTCCTAACACTCCTGCTCAGGCAGTTAATATAAACCAGCGTTTTAACACCAATGAATTGATAAATGAAGGGTTTATGGATTCGGCATAACCTATTCGGCGCAGTGAGCGCATAAGGAATAATCTACAATGTCATGACCCCCATCATCCAACACAAGACATGGGCACTCACAGGAATACCAATGAAAAGTAGGTTTTTCGGGAGCCCAGTGCTTCCCAATAACTCCATTCGAATGGACAGGGGAACAACAGGAGACAATGGCAGAACAGGAAACGCCACAACCGGAGAAGGAGATAACACCAGAGCTCCCTTTCATTCTTACTAGTTCCGAAGGAGACTTTAAAATCTTCAACTTTAGTTCCCTAAATGTGGGGAAAGAGATGGTAGACTTTTTTTCTAAATGTTTAACCTTTGAATTTACAGTTGTTGATGGGAGCCCACTCTTAGGGTCTCAAGCTTGTTTAACCCTCCCCTAAATGATATCTTGTGTCAGTTTGAAAAAGCGTGTGAAATTGACTTCAGAAGAATGTTTTTTCACAATAGTTGTCACCTAAACAGTTACAAGAACATATCGGCTGAAGAGAAGGATTTTATTGACTTACCGAATATTTGCCAAGTTCGAGTCAGGAAACCCGATAAGGGTGGAGGACTAGTGTTTATGGACCAACATGATTATGTTAGGAGGATGTATTTGGTGTTAGATGGCGCAGTATTTGAAAAGGTTAACCTCAATCAGGTTCATGGAGCTTACAGGAAAATAAATGCTATCCTTTCCGATTTGTTTCTGGAAGGGAGCATCGATGTAGATACATTCCACTACCTAACCATGCTTGCACCTATGATTCCCATGCTTTTTGAGACCACTAAAATACATAAAAATTTGGTTAATCCACCTTTTAGACCTATTGTTGATGGTAGGGGCTCCATTTCTTATGCATGTGCCAAATACATCGACTCTAAATTGAAACCAGTGTTGAAATTAGAAGATCAAATATGCCATGATTCTTGGCATTTCCTTGAGTCTATCAATAATCTAGAATTTAATGAGAATTTAGTTTTTCTTACGGTAGATGTCAAGGATTTATACACTGTAATACCCCAACAACTTGGCATTGAATGGGTTAGGGAGTTCCTTCACCTTAAAGGTTTAGATAAGCGGGAGATTTATGTCATAGAAACACTTTTAGAAATAGTATTATCCAATAACTTCCCTTATTTTAATAATGAACTTTTTCTACAGAAAGGTGGGGTGGCAACAGGAGCTTCATGTGGTAGTAGTTTTGCAAATAGTGTGATGACGTACTGGGAAAGATCCTTTTTCTTTAACCATCAGTCATACAAGGAACATGTTGTCTGGTACACTAGGTACCAGGGCAACATGTTCTTTTTGTGGAATGGGGAGGTTGCTCTGATCCAGGCTTTTATTACGGAAATTAAATCCTTTACACATTTTTTGGATTTTACTTTTCAAGTGGGGACTGAGCAAATTGATTTTTTGGATATACACCTCAGGAAGGATCATTCCAGTCACCGGTTTAGAACCACCATTTACCGCAAGCCCACATACTCTAATTCATTTTTGCATTTTACTAGCTGCCACCCACTGCACCAAAAAAAAAAGCAGTAGTAAAAGGACAAGCAGTGAGGGCAGCCAGAATGGTTTCAGACTATGATGATTTTATTTTAGAATGCGAACTAAAAACTATGTTTTATAAGAGATGCTACCCAAGTGCCTTTATTGAATTAATTTTCTAGGAAGTTATTGGGAAAAGAGTCTCTGGCCATTTTAGACCCTTGTTACATAAAGGCTATGACATGAGTTCCATAGTAGAACATAGTGAATTGCCCCTTGGTATGAGAAGCATACAGGCTCCTAGCCAACCCATTAGATTTTTAACCACCTTCTCAATAGATGCTTGTGCCATTAGGGAAATTATTAACAAAAATTGGATTTTCAATTCAGATGATACCCAACTTAGAAATTCCTTAATTTCAACCCCACAATTGACTTTTAGAAATGGTTTGAACCTGAAATGTTTGGTTGAAAGGTCTTCCAGAACTTCTAGAAGAAAGTTGGGCATGTATAATTGTGGCAGATGCCATCAATGTAGGCACATAAAAATAACTGTAACAAATAAAGTAAAAATCAGAGACAGAGAACATCACATTTATGGTAGATACAATTGTGATTCTCGGGGGGTAGTTTATGTAGCTACCTGCTACCAATGTGAGGCATTTTACATAGGAAAAACTGAGAGGAAGATAAAATCAAGGATTTATGAACATCAGTATAGCATTACTAATGAAATAAACACTAATGCTTTAGCTAGACACAGCTCAGTTTTTCCTGACCACCGTTTTACATTTGTGGTATTACAACAAATGGAGTTTAAACAGAGAGGTGGACCCTGGGAACTCAAATTGCAAGAAGCAGAACTAGAATGGCAAGTTAGAACAGCAGCTCACATTTTCCCTGGATTGAATGAGGCCCAATCTATTAAATGGCCCTCACTAGGTAGTAATGTTCTGTAATATGCATACAAATACTATGGTCCCCTGATGACATCTTCTGTCTCGACGAGTTTGTATTGTGCATTCCAAAAGCATGCTTGTTTTTTGGGCTTTGGTGGTTTTTGTGTATAATAATAATCAAACTTCTTTCAGGATTTTCTTTATTTAAGGTTGTTGTTTTGTCTTTCGGCTTATCCCGGTTAGGGGTCGCCACAGCGGAACTCCGGTCCACTAATGATTGGTAGTGAATTTTTACGTGCCGAGTTACCAGCCCTGATGCGCAACCTTCAACGAAGGCACACTCATTCACACATGTCTCCACACACAAGACACTCTAGCTAAGAATCGAACTGGACAACGTCTTGCTGTGAGGCGACAACGCTACCGCAGCACCACTACCGCCGTAGTCATAGTTGTTATTCTTAAGGATCTGGATCCAAAATCCCTTTGCCTTCTTTCTACTTCTTGAACTCTCCCCACCAGCTTCATCATCATCTTTTTCCATTTCGAATTATAACCATCTGTTTGTATTATGTACATGAGCCTTAACTGTGTAACTCTAAAATATAATTTCTAAGACAATCATAAACCACTTTGTTCTATTGGAAGGATCAACTTATCACACTTAACTCTTGCCCTCTTCCCCTCCCAGATAAATTCCTTCAACTCTTTATTACTGACCACTCCTCCATTGGTTGTTAAAAATGCATCCTGTACATAAAGCTAAAGGGACTAAAAACATTTTCACTGCTTTATATCTTACTATATATAAACAACCAGTTTCTCAGTTTTTATATTACCTTTTGTTTAGTTTCTTCCCCCAAATCCTTAGCTGCCATAACAGAAGCCTTTATAAATCTATACTCCATCTTATCATGTCCTCATAAATACGGATATTGATTAACCAATCTGTGTGGGTACATAACTTACAGCAATAGCCTTTGTTTTACATTTACTAATTTTATATCCCAAAGACTTGAAACTGTCTCAAAATCCTCCACAACACTGTCCTTTTCTGGATATATATCAGGTACATAATGATAATATCTGCAACTAAAACCATTTTCTTGTTTGACATACCAATTATATCCTTGAACTTCTGAGTCCCTTATTTTCTTTGCCAGCTGCTCTAAATATATAACAAATAAATGAATGGGAAAGAGGACATCTCTCACTGGTTCCTCTTTTCAAACAACTTATCAGAGAGGAACCCTCCTCCCCCAGTTTAATTCTTGCCTCTGATCCTTCATATATATCCTTCCAATTCACGTTACTATTGTAGCAGGGAATGCAAATGATTCCATTTCTTTAGTCATAAAATCCCAACTTTCTCTGTCAAAAGCTTTCTCTGCATCAAGTCCTACCAACAACAGTGGTATTCTTTTTTACGTTCTGCTTCCCTCTGGATTATCAATGTTCTTCTGTTAATGTTGTCAAATGTTTACCTCCTCTCCACAAAATCATACCGTTCCATATCTATCAGATTTGGCAATGCTTTTTAGCAAGAAAAGACTAACACTAATCATGGTTTAAAACTGAAATGGCTGTACATGAAACTGGGTCTGATGAGTCTTTACCATCTTTGGGAAAAACAATCACCACAGCTTTCTTCCAAAATGCTGATGGTTCCCTTTCCTTATAAAATATTGTTAAAACAAAGTCTTCCAGATATTTATCACTTTCTTCTCTCCCAGCATTCACAGGAATACCATCTGTTCCGGAAGACTTTCCTGCAGACTGATCATACATCACAGTTTTTAATCTTATCTCCTCCTATCTTAACTATTAGTTCTTGAACCTCATCTACCTCTAACATTGGCGTAGTTAAGTCTTCCAAAAAAAATCCATTTTTGCTCTTTTGATTTCCACATTTCTCTGCTTAATACAATTTTTTATAAAATTTCCAAAATATCTCTCATACCTCTATAAGATCTGTGGTCTTTTTCTTTATAAAGGCTCCCTAAATTTTGCGACTACCCTTCTATTTTCTGTTGCCTAAGTCGTTGTACTAAAAGTTTCTGGGCTCTGAAATTATCAAAAAAAAAATCACTTAACAGCTATCTTTCTAAACAAATGCATATTATCCAAATACTCCAGTACTTTCTCTTTAGCATTCTGCAGTTGTGCTTCTTCTTAAGTGAGATTACCCGTGTTCTGCAATACCTTTAACCTTTGTCAGCCCCTGTAAATAATTCCTATTACTAATTCTTAACCATATCTCTATATCTTTCTCTTTTTTCCTACCCTACTTTTAAACTTCATTTGTATTCCACTTACTAGCTATTACTTCTGAAGAAATTTTTATCTTCTTAATAACACCCAAATAATTTCCAGTCTCCATTCCTTAACTTACTACAGCCAAGTACGCCTCCAGGCATTTCTGCAGTTACCTGTTACTGTGCCTCTAGGCGTCAAACATTGCTGGTTCATATTTGCATTAATAATTCCAAAACCATGCTATATACAAGGTATCAGAATATTTTATTTTGAAGCATACGCAACTGTATTGATAACTGACCTCTGTCAATGAGTATTTGTTAGAATTATAAGGTGATAACTTCATTTTTTAAAGGCTCAAGCCAAACCCACTGGGAGGTAAAGGTGCACACTCAAAAGATCTGTACTGGAGGGAATGAGTTAAATTCCTCTCTTTTTAACAGGTAGGTGGGAACACACCAGTATCTCATTTTTATTTCATTATCCTGCATTTTTATCTTAGTTTTTATTGCTGTATGATATGAAATAATTATTATATGCATGTCAAAGCTTTTAATTAAATGCCCATGTTCCCATGAAATATCATTTCCATCCAGTTTAGCCAGGTTATTGTACCTTGGAGAATAGTATGAAAATTCTCTCCAATTTCCTACTACTGAACCCATGCCTTCCATACCAAACATTTTCATATGTTTCTTCAGAATTCTACCCCCCCCCACTTTGTTGTATTCGGCCTTGTAGGTGTCCCTCATACATCCTCACTATTGCAAATCAAGTTCCATTCTCCACCTATAAGCAATATTCCCTGATGAAAGTTGATTTCTCCCCAAAATTTCCTAAACTCCACAACAGCAGTTTTTGGTGGAACATAAGTGCAAGCCAGTGTAATTCTCCTCCTTACCAGTAGCCCTTACTATCACAAATCTACCATTACTGTTTTTCCTCCTCTTCTACCACTATTGGAGCCCCTCAGGAAATAGGTATTACTCCCCTTTTCCTAAGTCACTAATATGCGGTTAAATATCCATCCTGAAACATTTTGTCAAATTCACATGCTCATTTTTTTCTGAATGCATCTCTTACAACATTGCTATTTGCACTCTGCATTTCTTAATATAATTCAATAGCTTCTTCCTTTTTGCTTATACCTGTAATTTTACATTCCAAGTAAATATGGATATTCTAACCATTATGATAATAAGCTAAGGTTCCCACTTAATAAACATGACATTTTTCAATGTGTATTTCCAATTACATGCACACCCTAATGTTTTACAGGTTGATCTTTTATAAATTGTTTCTTCACATATCTATCTGAATGTATGCCAAATTTGCAAGACTTTTTGTTTTAATAGAATGTATAAATATGTGGTAGACTTTAGAAATAATACAGAACTGAGTATATGATTTTATACTATTTACATGCGACATAATAGATTTAATATGTATTTAAGTTTATGAATAAGACACATAACCTGTGAGTTTATTTATATTTAGCGTATTTATTTAGTTCCTTTTAAGAATTTAATACATGATCCGATTTTAATATTATGGTGCATAACTTACTAGAGTTTAGAGCTTAATATATATATATTTTTATATGGCTTTTGTACAATGAGAGTGCTAATATATATATATATATATATTTTTTTTTTAGGTGGTATAGAATTTGTTGACTTAGACGTACATGGTCAATTTTGATTTTAAAAAATGTCTGTAAAAGTTTTTTCTTTCCTTCCAATAATGAGAATGTTTTTTTTTATAGCAGATAGCACTTTAAACTTTAAAAATAGGCAATGTCGCTTTAATTTTGAATTTATATGATGACATCATTTTTGTGGCTATCAGTTCATTGGCTTTGAACTTTCTGAGGAAGTTTTAAACTGGGAGACTGTGAGCAAGTTGTTTCATTTAGTCTGAAGAAGCTGATACACTGGTGTCAGTGAAAGCGCTTGAAGAATCTGTTGCTTGCTCGTTTTTTTCATTTAACAGTATTTTAAAAGGAGGGGAAGCATTAGCATCTTGAAAGAAAGCTGTGATGCCTGTAATATCTAAAGGAGGTAAAGACCCATCAGACACATCTTCATATAGCCCCATTTCAATTTTAAACCATGATTATAAAGTGTTTCCCTATAACAGCTAAAAGAATGGCAAAGATGTTGCAAAAAAATGATAGCTATGGATCACTGTAGTTTTCTTGAGGGGAGGCAAACATTTTACAACATTAATAGAATAATGATCAAGTGGCAATTAGAGTTTAAGAAAATACTGCTGCTGGTGGGGCTTGATACAGAGAAAGCATTCAGCAGAGTAAGCTGGGATTTTGTGTAGGGCAATACAACCATTTGCATTCCCCTGAAACATTAAGGTTAATTAGGAGGATATATGAGGGATCGGAGACAAAAACTAAAATGGGGAGGGTTCCTTTCCAACAAACTGTCTGAACAGAGCAACTAGACAGGGGTGTCCTCTTTCCCCTTTATTTGTTTTACATTCAGAGCCATTGGCAAAGAATGTAAGAGACTCAGAAATTCAAGGATAGAATTGGTATGGTAATCAAGACAAGTTGGCTTTATTGTGTTTTATATTATTCCTTAATGTGATAAAACCAGAAAAGGGATAGCATAGTGTTGTCTAACATCTTGGCAGTTTCAAGTCTTTTCGGGATTTAAAATTAGTGAATAGGAAACAAAGACTATAGCTGTAAACTATGTACTCACACTTGAATTAGTCTAGCAATACCCGTATTTTTGGAGATATGATAAAATGAATAATTTACAGCTATGAATTGGAAAGAATTCTGATATGGCAGCTTAGGATGTGTGGGTAGAGACTATGAAAAATATAATGCAAAAACTAACAGACCTGAAGCTCTTGTTCATTTATATGATGGCAAAATACAAGCGGTGACCATGCTTTTACTCCTTTTTGTTTTATATACAGGTCAGGCATATTTATATCAACCAGATGAGAAGTTGTGGACAGCAATTAAGAGTTGAAGGATTTTATCTGGGAGTGGGAAAGGGCAAGGGTCAAGGGGGACGAGCTGATTCCAGAACAAGGTGGTTTATGATTACCTGATTTGAAGGGATATTTTAGATCTGTACATTTAAGGCTCCTATACATAACACATGCAGAAGAACAGCCGCTGTGGTGCAGGGGTTAGCGTTGTCGCCTCACAGCAAGAGGCTGCCCAGTTCGATCTTCGGCTGGTGTATTCTGTGCGGAGTCTGCATGTCCTCCCTGCAGTCGTGTGGTTTCTTCCGGGTGCTCCGGTTTCCTTCCACATCCCAAAGACATGCTGCAAGTGGATTGGACATGCTAAAATTGGCCCTAGGTGTGAGTGCGTGCGTGTGCCTTCTGTGGAAGGTTGGGCGCCGGGATGGCAACTCGACACAGTTAAACTCCACTGCCAATCATGAGCGGACAAGGTGATCCGCTGTGGTGACCCCTAACTGGGAAAAGCTAAAAGGGAGAGATACATATCACATGCAGAAATGTACTAGAACCTATAATCTGGATGAAACAATACAATGCTTCAGCGCTATATTTCTGAACATTCTAAATACCCATTCCCCTCCCAATAAGAAGTAAAAGAATCAAAACTAAACCAGCACCCTGGCTATCTGAGGAAACTATTTCAATTAAAGAAAAGCAGTGACATAGTTTGTTAATTTTGAAAGCAAATTCCCAGCACAGTAAGTAGCAGTGTAAACACCTTAGGAATATTACTAAACATAAGTTTTGATGTGATTAAAAAATAAATCTTCCACTGCAAAGTAATAACCAACACAACCCAAAGTTTTCTGGACAGCAGTAAATCACCTACTACAACCTGGTCAAACTACACAACCCACCCAACCTTAAAAACTCAAAACAGAAACACTGCCGCCTGATTCAAAACCTACTTTATTCATTCCGTAACCTCATTTATCTGTGACACAACTCCCATACCCACTACCCCATCTTCTACAAACCAAAATAATAAACCAGAAAAATTTCTCTTTCCAGCCTGTGCCCACATCCAAAATTAAAACATTGCTCAAATGAAAACCCACCACCCTTGCAACTGACAACATACCAGCTGAATGTCTTAAAATAGCAGCTTATGCTATACTTCATCCTGCCTCCATTCTAATAAACTGTTTCTTTGTAGAAAGCCTAGAGACCACTGTTTGGAAAAGAAGTCTTGCATCTTACCCCTTCATAAATGTGGGACCTTCACTGACATCACCAATTGCCAAGCAACAGGAATTCTATCTCACTTTTCAGAATTGCTAGAAGAGGGTGTACAGAAACTCCTTACCTTTTATTAACAACAATAAGTTACTAACCCCAAACAAGCATGGTTTCTGTCCTCACCGTAGCACTTCACCAGCTATTATTAACTTCTTAACAACAGTAACTGCATTACTAGTGTGTCTTTTTTGGTTATTTGTTCTCTTTTTAGACATGTTGAAAGCCTTTGACACAGTCTCCCATCCCAAACTCATACAAAAACTAACTTCTCTAAGACTTGCTTCAGCAGCCACCTAACAGACAGGATCCAAGCAGTTAAGTTGCAAAATTAATTTTCCCCATTTTATGTCCCCCAAAGATCCATTCTGGGTCCTCTGCTATGTAAGAGTTTCACTAATGACACGCCCACAGCAACCAGGTATGTATCCGTCATTCAATATGCAGATGACTCAACTCTCATCTGCACTGCCAAATGCTTGAATAAACTCAGACAGCTCACCCAGTAATCCCTGTCCTCAGATGAAGCATGGTTATCTGAATCCCAACTTCTACTCAGCCCAAAGAAAACAAAACTAATTCTGTTCACACATAAACTGCTAGAGAGAGGGACAGAAAACAACAATTCACCATCTCATCCAATAGTGTTGAAATTGAACTGGTTACACCCATATCTAAGCTCTTGGGAATCACAATTGATGAAAAAACTAAAATTAGATGTCCATATAAAACAGCCGATAAAAATCAGCAACACTGTTCCTTTTTTTAACAGGTAAGGTCAGAACCACTATTGCAACAACCTTCCTAATCCCTTTCTACTCCCTACTGTTCTTTATGCAGCCCCTATCCTAATCAACCTACACTCTGCCATGGTATTCACACTAGAATAGTGCTGTAATAAAGTAGCAAAGTTTGCCACCACTCACAGGTACAGGGTTCATCACTGCATACCCATTAAACAGCTTAACTGGCTTGAACTCAGACATTCATTATTCCAGTCGTTTCACCATCCACAAATTCATACATCAACCTGACAAATGTCCCAGTCTACAGAATACCTTCCACCTCTACATTCTCAGCAGGACACTTCACTCAACAGGTAAATTACTACTATCAATATCCAAGTCCAATAATTCAGCAGATGATGTATTGTACTCCTCCTGCATTTCAGAATCCTGGAATTCAAATCCACTGCCCATCAGACAGTTAAGTGGCTCGCACTTTAAATCCCTACTTAAGCAGCACCTGTGTAACTCCTGGCTATGTTCCTGTTTTTTCCCCAATCTGACCTCCCTTCTACCTCTTCTTCCCAAATTGACTTAATTTCTACCTCATTTTTTTTCTTTTCAACATAGGAAATGCCTTAATACCGTATGAAATTTCCCTGATCAGTTGTTGACTGTAATTTCTGCTGTACTTTATGTCCTCTTCTGTCTAAATTAATTTTATTGTTGATTGTATACATTGTGCTTCTTTGAAAACCTTATATTTTGTTTTCCAGCCACCTTGCTGTCTAACTGTTTAACTTGCTTATCTTAGTACTGCTCATTTTATTAACTTAATAGACTGTTTCTGCAAACCTTCTGGAGTTTTTCTCCCCAGTCCGCTAATGAAAAGAAGCATTTATCCTTGCCCAGTTAGGCTTTCCTGGTAGAAAAATGCAGTTAAATACATAAGTAATTTCATGAATGAAGTCAACCTGGAAGTGGAGAAAGGAGATTTTGCTAGTAGGGACGACTGCAAGTAGGGACAAAGAAAATTGGCAAGGGGGGTAGAATTTATTGGGGAAAATCAGCAAAGGAACCAAGGTATTGAGAACAAATAACTAGAAAGGGAAATAAGTGATAAGAGTTGAAACTGAAGTCTGGACACTGCTTCCCTTCCAGTGATTGATAAGAGTATAGACACAGCGAGCGGGATAGATGACTATTAAGTGAAGAAGCAGCTGTGATGGAGTTTTTAGTCGTCTAAAACAGAATTTGCTGCTAAAAAAGAGAATTAAATAGTGGGGCATGTAAAATAATGCATTTTAACTACAATATTGCCTTATAACTACACTGATCAATTATAAGAGTTTAGAAACGACTGGGAAGTGAGGATGGAGGGGCAATATAAAAAGGAACAATGAGAGGACATTTTCTATGGCTCCCAAGAATGCAATAAAGTCTAGAAGGTTTAGAATTTTTGTATGAAGTGTCTGCATGGGTATTTTTATACCCCAAGCATACTTTAGATATTTTTCCTCAGGTTTGTAGATAGCAAACGTTGGATGGTGTGATAGGTTCATAGGTAGTAGTAGGCTAGCTGTCCTAATGGACCTTTTCTTTTTAGCCTAACCAGTTTCCCTCAGTAAGGTTCAATCCCTGTACCTCTTGTATGTGAGGTACATACCTAAACATTATGCCAGTCCCCATCCCTATGATAAAAAAGAGAGGGGTAATTGGGAGCATTTTTTTAGGAATATAAAGAGTTGATGGACCAAAAATTACAGAGTGCTTTTGCCATAAGTGTTGGGGAGCAAGTTATTGTAACTGAGAAAATTATTCTTTTGAGATGGGTATAGAAACCAGATTGCCTGTATTTAATGAGGCTTTAATAAATTTAAAGGTCTTGGCTGCCGAAAAAAAATGATTAGAAAATGGAAATCAAAATCAATACCAGCTGTAACTGAAGTGTTTAATATTGTAAAAGAGAAATGAAAATTGAGGTAGGATTTTTAGAAAGGGGAAAGAGACAAACTACATAGAAGTAAATGGAATTGTAGGAACGATACACATGCATAATGATGTATGGAAGGAGGAGTGTTAGAGAAATAAATAAAATGTAAATAAGTAAAGCTGTAAGTGGGCTGAGCTTAATATTTTAACTAGTGCCTCAGTGATACATAAGCTGCTTTACACGTGTAAAGCTAAGTTAACAATCTAGTAGTATTGTGTTGTAGGTTTTAAGTAGTTTAACAATGTGTCTCAGTGCTGCTCACATTGTCACTTGTTGCTTTAGTTGTACTTTGCTTATTCTAAAAACAGTGTACCTAGTTATGCACAATGCATGTAATTGTGTGATTGCCTTTTGGTATTAAATCTCTAGAATCTTGTGCCTTGGGTACATGAGTTGTGCCAAAAGTGGTCTTCAGACCAGCCCACTCACCTGATTAATGATGTAAGTAAAAATGGTCGTCTCCGTTCATATGTGAAGCTTGTTGGCTTTCTTCTTTACTGCTCATGCTCCTCAAATGTCCATAGCTTCACAGAAAACATCCCTGATTTTGCCTCATAGTTACTAAAGATATTACAGTCAGTAAATAATGCCAAATATTAGATTTTCATACTAATTACTCAGAAAACCCATGTTGATACAAAAACTGTTCTATTAACTTAAGTGAGTTAGAGTAATATGAAATTGTCCCTTATCTTGCCCCTCATTATTTCTGGCTGTGTTCATATTTTTTTGAGCAGATGAGTTGAGAGCTGTGCTAGTGCTGTTGCACTAGATGCAGAACATTAAGCTTGTAATTTTATTTGGGTAAAGTGTCAAGTGATCAATGCCCGGTCTTCTGTTTTGGGCTGCTAACTGTAGTGCACGCCAAAACTAACTTTTCTGTAGAGTGGTTTGGGTCTGTAATGTTTTTTCCAAGTCTGATGGTATCATAGTTACTTTGCTGCATTCTGATTTCTTGCTTGTTGTATGAGCTGCCATTTTTATTGGACTTGAACAGTAAAGCCATCTCTCTAGTTTAAATTTAAAAGATCTAAATATGTTTTCTGTATTGGCTTTGGTTCCCTTTTCTCTTCACAGAACTAGCATTTTGCCTCCCCACTGTTTTCACTTCTGTGTGTTGTCATATAAGAAAGAACCTAAATGTCAACCTATGCTATGAAGTCCCAGATAGGAGAAGTAAAAAAAAAAAAAAAACCCTTGTGAACTAAAGGTCTGTTCATATTTCACACATGATTTAGATTCGGTCTAGGCAGTTCTACATTTAATTAAGCTTTCTTTTTGAGTATGGATTTAGCTAACTGGTTTACCAATACTGTTGTAGAGTTTTTCTGGTTAAATTACACACATTTGAGACATATTCTTCATAAAATTGAAGGCAGGTGAAAAAACTTATGTATTTTAAAACTACAAAATACTTTATATTGTCAGAGGTGGTGGTGTTTCACTGCTTCTGTAACTAAACCACTTCCCTTTGTGTAACCTGCACAGTCTATACTCAGAACATGCATGAAATATCTCCTAGCACTTGCACAAAGACTTCTGTAGCAGCACATTTCTGTAACACCCGTGCTTGTTCCAAAATTTAGAAATAAATTCTAAATAAGATGGTTGGAGTTGTGATTAACTATAGCTTTTAAGTAGCAGTTTGTTAGTGTAGTTCAATGCTGTTGGTAAGTGTGTGGTGAAATACTTAGTGCCTGATGATGGCTAGGTGTGCAGGGTACAATAAAAAGTTTAGATGCTTTATTTTATGAAGAGTTGACATTTTATTTTTGAGCACTCTCACCAAGGCTTATGAGGTATAACATATTGTCAGTATTATTGTGACACAAGTTAGTTTTATTTAAAGATTTTTCTTTTTTTGTCATTTTACATGTTGCTAGGGTATGTAATATAGTTACTGAAGCACAGGAGTGGTACACTAGTACACCACTTTAGGTAAAATTGAGTTATCTTGCTTCTGAGGTATTACATCGCCACAGATAAATGGCATTTTGTTATAGAAAATCTGGTCATCACAAGCCATGTAAGGAATGCTTATCATCATATTGATTACTGCTGCAGTGGCCTAAGCTATTATGGGTTATATCTTGCATAAGCTGGCCAGCTTCCAAAGCTTCAGAACACCTTCTACATTCCCAAACCATTAATCTGAAGTTGTTAATCTTCTTCCTATTCATCACTGATGGGTTCGGTTCCGAGCCCTTGGAACCGACTCGGCCTTATACCAAGCTTGCGTGCACCAAAAACTCTCAAGCTAAGCTACAACCCACAATGCCCTTTGCTTAGTTACCTCAGATCTCGTTTGCTGCGCAGCCATTTAGCAGCGTTTCACTGAGATCTCCAGCTAAGTGCTTTTTTCTTAAAGATTTAGTAGTTTGAAAAGTTTTTTCTTCCTTATAACTTGTTCTTCTATATTGCTACTGCTCTACCCACACATATTTCTCTCTTACCATTGTTGGTAATTTCTTGATATCTCTAACTTTCTACCTTTAAGGTATCTTGTTACCATTGTTGGTATTTACCTTTTTCTCTCTTCCATTTCCTCTCCTCTCTCTGTCCCTTGTGTGCGAGAGTGTGTTTGGAATGTCTGAAAAGAAAGGAACTATGGGATTTAAACACTGCTGTTCTTGCAGTGGTAAACTGCTGAATAGTGACCTCCATGAGAAATGTGTTTACTGTTTGAGGGTTCCGCATTTGTCGGCGGAACCCCCGTGTGATATCTGTGCTAGTTTCAGTCAGCGGACGCTGGATGAACATCGTAACAAACTTTATTTTAAAGGGCCTTCTGGCTTCACCTTTTTCGGAGGCCATTTCTGCGACGGAGGTCTCACCCCTCCTGCTTCGAATAAGAAATGTCCTCAATCAGACCCCTCTTCACCGGCCGGTGACAGAGGTAAAGGTCATAAGCACAAGGCCCATAAGTCATCGTCTGAACACCGTTCTGCATCTTCGGTGCTGACTGCTACAGTGGCTCCGATAAAATTTACTGAGGTAGCCTCGTCGGCGTCCACACCAACAATTATGGCACGGCTTACATCTTCGATACCGACCAGTATTTCCATTTTTTATTGGCACCGACTTCGCCCGTCTTGACTCAGTTATCCGTTCTGACAACAACATTGGAACCGTTCCTATTGAACCATTTATCTGTTCTGACAACAACATCGGAACCATTCCTATCACCATTCCTATAGTAACTTCTGCTCTGAGCCCTTTCACGGCTCGACCATAATGTTATTACCTGTTGCAAAACTGGAATCGTCTGTGCCATTCTGCGACACACCATGGACCCAATACTCATCCAATGTGGACCCTTTTGCCAGACAAGCCTGAAGCCTCTTTTTGGACTGGCCTGACTCCCCTTCAGGTGCATCGGTGAGATCCACCAGGAGCCTTTCAGAATTGGATGTGGTGCGACTTTTTGATCAGCTGCTGACTGCTAGGGGAATTTCAAATCCACCTAGACCCTGTCCCACTCCTGGCTTTGGGTCTATTTCTCCAGCAAATCCTACTTACTCTCCTTCCTTGGATCCCTCTGTTCCAAGGCTCATCTACCCAACTTTTAACAGAGGAATTCCTTCCTTGGCGCCAACAGCAACTCTGTCTGAGGCTCCAAGATCCCTTTGGGTGCCGGTTCCGTCGGAGCCCACCCTTCTTCAATCTCATGCTTGGGGGGTTGAGCTCCCGGTCCCGGTGTTGGTTCCGATGGTTTTGTTGGCTCCGACTTCGGAGTAGAGGGTGACTACCACTCCGAGCTTGATTGAGGCTCCGTCCCTGGGGGTGGACCTTCTAGAGCGGGGTGTGACCCTGGTTTTGATTCAGTCTTCTTCGGTTCCGGGCTCCTATTCCTCTTCGGGTGGGCCCGCTTTTCGGGTGATGGAGAGGGCTCTTGCTGCCTGCAATCCTCCACAGTTGGTTATTCCCCCAGTTCCCTCTGAGCCGCAGCTGTCAAAGTTCACCCCCCAGGACTCTGAGAGCGCAAGGCCTAGAAGGTCCCTGTTCAGGGCATTTCACTTTCAGAGTCTTCTTCTGATGTTCCCACCGAAGAACCCCCTCGGAAACGGGTGTGTAAGAGGAGACACACAGACTTCCCGGAGGAGTCACTCACAGAAGATACGGACTACGATGATGGGGAAGGGTCCCCACGGTCGCCCCCTGACAATGTCTCCTTTGTGACATCATGGAGATCTTGAAACAGACAGGTGACTGGAAATCCTCAACACCTTCCTCAGAGGAATCCGTATTCCTGCAGGCCTTTTGCTCTCGGCCCTCTACTTCTTGGGTGACCCCCCAGTACCGATGAGCTGGTTAAGCTCATCGTGCAACCGCTTGGAAGAACCCCGTCTCCATTGATGCCATCCCCAGGAGATCAGACAAAGTTCTCTCCCCTCCAGGGGATCAACCCCATTTGTCCAGAGGCTTGCCAGTGGACGCTATGGTGGTGGCGGCTGCCACGAAAAAGGACCTTGCAGAAGAGAGTCCTGCTGTTCACCCGCCCAACAGAGAGTCCTGAGCAGTGGACAGGTTAGGGAAGTATGTCTTTGCATCAGCGACCTTCGCGGTTACGTCTCTGAACGATATGGCACATTTTACGAGGCTCCAGAGAGATCTTATCTCCGAACTCTCCAGAACTCTCGCGAGTCAAGTATCGGATGGAGCACGAGGTAAGGTTGCTTCCCAACTTGCCACCCTAGAATCCATATTTAATTCATCCATGAGGTTGCTGTCACATGCAACCGAAGAAACAGCTAGAGCTGCGGGTAAAGGTTTAGTCATGAGACATCACGTCTGGATGCACATCTGTGACCTCGCTGACTCTTTCAAGTCTTCCTTTCTAAATGCCCCTATTGAGACCATGGCTCTGTTTGGTGCAAAGGTCAAGGATACACTAGCCAGGTGCAAGCAAGATAGGAAGGCCTTGTCTGCCATTGGCCTATGTTTTTCCAAACCTCAGCATTCATTCTCTAGGAACAAGAGGAGCGGACAAATGTGGCACAAGAAGTCTCAAGGTCCTTTCCGAGACGCACGTGGTGAAGACTCCTCTAGAGTCAGAGGGGGTTCCAATAATGGAAGATACCCCTTTCAGGGCAGAGGGGGTCCCCAGAACCAGAGCTCCAGAGATTCCTTCTCAGATAGACCATATCAGCACTCCTGAGGCGCTGCCCAATTGCTTTCCTCTGGCAGCAGTCAGGACACGTTTCTCTCTGCACCAAAATGCCTGGCTGTCCATTATGAATGATCAGTGGGTGCAGAGAATCATTACCAGAGGCTACCATATTCCACTAATCTCCTATCCAAGACCTCCGAAATCCCTTCCTGATATTCCACCCAGTCAAAGGGAGGAGGCAGCTTCCAAGATACGAAAGCTACTTCAAAAACGAGCCATCCAAAAGGTCCCCTCAAATCAGTGCAGATCAGGGTTCTATTCAAGATTCTTTTTGGTGCCAAAGAAAACAGGGGACTGGAGGCCCATTCTGGATCTCAGTCATCTAAATAAATCAGTAGTTTAGACCAGGTTCCGCATGGTCACAATTCAATCAAGCCTCCCCTATCTGCAGGAGGGTGTGTGGATGTCCTCATTAGATCTCTGGGATGCGTATTGCCATATCAAGATGGATAAGCATTCCAGGAGCCTCCTTCGCTTCCAGCTGGGAGCCAATCACTACCAGTTCAGAGCCCTGCCTTTTGGTCTCTCAACGGCCCCCAGAGTGTTCACGAAATGTCAGGCAGTGGTAACAGCTCATCTGAGACTTTAGGGATTCCAGGTGTTTCCATATCTAGACGAATTCATAGGGGCAATATTCAACACGCAGTCAAGCCTAATTTCTCTTCCTCCCCACAGGCTTCAGAGACTCAGGGCACAAGTTCAGATGATACTCTGCCATAGCAAGGTGTCTGCAAGGGAGATTCTTCAAGCCTTAGGATCTATAGCCACAGCTATCCCCATAGTCCCCTTAGCCAGACTACACATGAGATTACTACAATGGCTCCTTCAGGCCCAGTGGATACCCAATCTTCACCTCCTGAACTCGAATATTCTCATCACCAACATTTGCAAACAAAATCTCCTCTGGTGGATGCGTACAGACAAAAATATTTGGTGTCATCCCTCCCAGGTTCCACAGCCCAGTGCCACGGATGCTTCCCTGATGGGGTGGGGTGGGGGGGCACTTCCATGGAAAGTCAGTGCAAGGCACGTGGTCCGATGTAGAGGTCTATTTGCATATCAGTATCCTGGAGTTAAGAGCGGTGCTGTTGGCGTTGCAAGCTTTTCATCTGCTTCTTCCATCTGGAATGATTGCTGTCCAGTCAGACATGTCCATGGTCTGGTATATAAACAAACAGGGATGGACCAAGTCTTGCCCCCTTTGTCACGAAGCCATGAGAATTTGGCAGTGGGCAATAGCTTCCAACCGCTTCCTGATCGCAATGCACAGCCCTGGGAGCTCCAATGTGATTGTGGACAGACTGAGCAGATGCATACTTCATCCACATGAGTGGTCTCTCAACCCAAGTGTGGCAACGGAAATTTTCAGTTGCTGGGGCCAGCCATGCTGTGACCTTTTTGCTTCCCCTTCAAATGCGAAATGCAACAGCTACTTTGCCCTCTTTCCCCCTCTCGGGGAGTCACCGAGAGATGCTCTAGTCCACAATTGGCCCATGGGTCTCCTTTATGCTTACCGTCCGTCCGATTCCTCTGATTCCCCTCTTTCTGCAGAAGGCGATTCGGTTGAGAAGCAAAGTGATCCTTATTGCTCCATGTTGGCCTCATCAAGTGTGGTTTCCCTTCCTCCAACCTCCTCTATTACGACCTCCTTGGATCCTAGACACTCATCAGGAATTAATTTCTCACCTACAAGGGCTAACATCTCCGAATCTGTCCACCCTCAAGCTGACAGTTTGGTTTCTCCACTTCTTTTATCTGCCAGGCAAGAAACACTTTCTTCACCTGTTCGGGATATTATTTTGGCTTCTCATAAACCATCCACCAGAAAACTTTGCAGGGATAAATGGAAAAGATTCTCTATTTGGTCACAGAATCAGGAGCTAAACCCATTCGCAGCCCCCGTGGCCACTATTCTTCATTATTTGGCTGAGCTGTCTGACAAAGGTGCCTCAGCTTCTACCATCCGAGTCCATCTAGCAGCTATTTCCAACTTCCATAACTGGTCTGAAGGAGTACCACTCATCTCCTCTCGTCTTTGCAAGACCTTCCTCAAGGGTATTTTTCGCAGCAGGCCTCCCATTAGACAGCCGGTGGAGGCATGGAATTTGTCCTGGGTTCTGCAGGCTCTTTCTCTGCCCTGTTTGAGACTGCTTCCACATGTGACTTAAAATTCTTATCTTGGAAATCCTTATTCCTGGTGGCTATAACTTCAGCAAGAAGAATTTTGGAATTACAAGTGTTGTGTGTCAAGAGCCCTTATCTGATCTTTCATAAGGACAGAGTATCACTTCGAACTAACCCATCCTTCCTCCTTCCTCCTTCCTCCCCAAAGTGGTTTCTCGCGTCTCCATTAACCAGTCCATTGAGCTCCTTGTATTTTTCCTAAATTACTCAAACAAGGGAGAGTACTGCCTACATTCCCTGGATGTTCATAGACAATTACGCTTTTATCCGGACAGAACTAAATCATTCCGTAAGTCAGACCAGCTTTACGTTTCCTTTGCAGGCCCTAGAATGGGAGGTGCAGTATCAAAAGTTACTTTGTCTAAATGGCTCAGGGATTGCATTTCCTTCACATATTCACTTACGGAGGAATCTAAGCTCACTCAACTAGTGCTATTGTAGCATCTGTTGCCTTCCACTCTAAGGCCTCCATGGATGACATTTGTGCAGCTGCCATTTGGGCTAAGCCCCACACTTTTATTAAGCATTACAAATTGGATCTGATCTCCAGGGGAAGAGCAGCCTTTGGCTCAATGGTTCTTAGGAATGTTCTTCCATAAGGGCCACCCAGGTTCTCCCAAGTAGCTGGGGACTCAGTCCCATCAGTGATGAATAGGAGGAAGATTAGCAACTTCAGATAAAGAAGTTATGTCTTACCATAACGTTCCATCTGAGTTGTTGATCATCTTCCAGTCATCACACCCTCCCACCGACCCCCTCCTAAGGTTCCTGGCAGATGATCTTGGGTCTTCGTGGTGTATTAGGGTTTCCTGCACAGAGATGGCCTCTGGCTTATTCTTTCTCTTTATGTTGCATGCAAACTCAATCTGAGGTAACTGAGCAAAGGGCATTGTGGGTAGCAGCTTAGCTTGAGAGTTTTTGGTGCACGCAAGCTTGGTATAAGGCCGATTTGGTTCCGAGGGCTTGGAACCGAACCCATCAGTGATGACTGGAAGAAGATTAACCATACTATGGTAAGACATAACTTCTTTTTTAGCTCAAACTGACCTGACTAAAAGGCTAGTTTGGGCACAGAGCCCTTCAGAGCTTTCTTGCTACCAAGTAGAGTGCTGCTATGAGGATCAACAATCAGCTAATGCTGTTCCATTGCTGGGCAGATAAGTCACCTTGGAGGAAAAAATGTAAGCATTACCTTTTTGTTTAAACTAAGTTTTTGTGAAATACAACTAATTTAAAGCTAGGGAGAAGTATTTTTTATTGACTGTCATGTTACTTTCATGTACTTTTAAATGGAGCATACTTTTTTACTTTTGTGGTAAAACGTTTTTGAAAGCTGCTGAACTATTTTCTATGAATAAATTGTTTATTTTACTTTTAGAGGCTGAGGAAGGTGTTTAAAGTGCTTTTTACTGTGTTGTGTGGGAAAAGCTACTTTTTTGTGACTTTCCTGTTTTTACTTACTATTGCTGCTAAGCTTCCCTGGGAAATGAGCACCATTTTCAGCTTAACCATGTAACTGACCATTGGTCCCTTCTTCCAACCACAAAAAAAATGAACTAAATAGCCTTTGCCATCACAGCAGGCTACTAATGTGCCACAGCTACAAATGGATGACATTGCTGTGCCCAAAGTTAGTTTCTTAGACTACTCATCTTTTTACTCTGATCCTTCAGATGTCCATACAGCCACCATTAGCCGGGGATTAGCCGCATGCTTTGCTGCTGTGGGGGTTACACTCAGTGAATAAGAGAGAGCCACTTTTGTCATTTATGGGAGAAGGGGCAGGAAATGTGCCCATCTCTGGAGGGCTGCAGCTGTCAATACTATGTCTATTTACCCCAATTTTCCTGTCAAAAGGAGACAGAAAACTAAACAGGAGTAATTTATTGGGCTTTGCTCAGGTTCATAGGTGTTTACTAGGCTAACGATCACAAGGGCCTTTTTAAGTCTAGCCATGCATCCCAAATCTCTGACAAGTTTTGATACCCTTGATAAGTGTAAGCATGGGCCTGGGAGATGAACCATTTACAGGTTGCCCATTTTCATTAGAGATGTAGGTACCAAACCAGGGATGAATTTCTGATTTCCCATCCAATTGTCCAAGTGCACTTGAATTGGGTTAGGGAGGAACTCTGCTTCAGTTGTTTGGGGAGCCTGTTCTGTAGACGGGGGGGTAGTGTCTGGGATACATACCTATCTCTCCAGCAGGTCCTATTTATATCACAGGCAATGTTAAAGTCTTTAGAATGGGTAATTCTGGCACTGTTTGTTTTGTGGATTTGCAGGAAGTCCATCAGAGTGGGGTCTGACAATGCCCTGTTTGCCAGGCATAGAGCAC
Organism: Protopterus annectens; assembly: GCF_019279795.1. Taxonomy (NCBI): domain Eukaryota; kingdom Metazoa; phylum Chordata; order Ceratodontiformes; family Protopteridae; genus Protopterus; species Protopterus annectens. The sequence goes on along the minus strand of NC_056726.1, from coordinate 1,817,889,082 downwards.
TCCTCAAAAGCCTGTAGGAGACATAATACAGTGATAAGGCCTTGTGGTGGTCTGCATAGGACATATTATTTACGCCCTGCATTCTTTTAGTGAAAAACCTCTGTGGCTGTTCCAGTTGTTGAATATGCCTGGTTAGGTACATACCAAAGGGGGCATTGTACGCGATGATAGGTCTGATGAATGCTGAATACAGTGGAACAATGACTTCCATGGACTTAGATGCCATACCTTTGTTTATAAGTTGCGCAACATAGAATGATTTCCTCTCACTGTGATGATCTAATATGCCAGTTGTAGTATCAGTGCCTCAGGTATGTACCATTTCCCTACTGTGTGTCAACAGGCATCTTGGAGTGATTGCCTCTTGTATAGTAGGCTGCATAGTCCTTCTTAACAATAAGTGCAAATGTGTTAATATTCCTTCAAATACACAGCTGTGATTACCCATTCTATGCACTTCAGCTAACTGCTCTGAAATGGAACATACAGCTATTCTACTCTGGCTAAGCATAATAGTTGTGCCTAGGGCAACATGACAGCCCTTAACATTCTTAGGGTATATACAATCTGTCAAACAACATGATCACACTTACCAGGTACATGACTTTGGACTCCAGCCATACCTGACGTACCAATGAAAATGTGAGGGAGAGGTATTGTCAGCAGAATATATTGCGTTGTTGCAAGGTAATATGTACGTTTATCCACATGTACAGTAGCTAATGTGTTACTGCCTACATTGCTGACATTCTGAGTATGTGTGCACAACTGTACGTTAAAACCTACCCCTCCCCCAATGCAGATAGACCTGACACCCATGTACTGGTATGCAGAGGCCTGCCACAATGACTGATACAGTATTACACTGATGAACACAGTAAGATTACCTGGATGCTCCCCTGATGTGGATGCTGTGGCACCCACCTCCATGATGTAGGGGGGTGATGGATGGCTGGAAGCTGCTGGCTGATCCCAGATTCACAAGGAATTCCTCTGTGGCCGAGAGTGGTTGTACTGTTGCAGGCTCTCCACCTGTGGCAGTACAGTCCCTGGCCACAGCAGTTGCCCTTAGCCATGCAGCATTGACCATATCTGTGACCCAGTGTCAGACCTGCTCATAGGTCCTGTCCTGTTGGGCGATTTGGTTCACTGCCGTCACGTGGTCAGCCCACAGTGCTGCACCCTGGTCATGATTTTGGCGACTCCAGGACAGCAGAATGTGGTGATGCAGTCTGTGGCCATCCAGGATAACCTTATTTTCTGTGGCTGTAAATGCTGGGTGTCTCCTGCGATACATTGTTCCTGAAAGACAACAAGAGGGGAACACAACACAGGACCAGATATGGGCATCTGCAATGTACAGACCCTGCACAACCAAAATGGGCTAAATTATCCACCACTCTCTTGACACGTCATACCCCAAAGTCTGTTAACACAGTACATGTGTAGCTATCACCAAGATAGTAACAGTAATGGTTATGTCCCTGTTTGACATAGCAGAGTGTGCTGTATGTCTCTACACCCATCACTGCAGTCTACTGTGATGTGTCCCCTATGGGCAAAGCCCCACTACTATGTCATACAGCCATTGTCAGACAAATAGCTATGTGCTATTACAACAGCTATGTGGGGACAGTCCAGCAACACCAGTGTGCCACAAAGACAGCAATGCAAACCAGCTGTAGTACATCTTCCCTGTAGCCATCATATCTCTCCACTACACAGATGTTTGCAGAATGTGACTGTATGCCTCACAGATGTGGCCCTTTTGGCACAAACATGTGGATGTCTAACAAACAGTTGGCTAATCATAGATGGTTGTTGTCAGAATATAGAGAATCTGGCTGCCACATGCCAGACCCTTCAGAAAGCACTTATTCTACAGTAATCTCCGTTAGTCTATTCACAGTATTACTTTGCATTGCCAGTACGTACACTCTGTCGCTGAGTTTGGACCTGTCTCTCCCCACTAATTGCTATGACCTGAATTCCTGCTGTAAGGGGTTTACAGGTATGATGTTAGCCATAGCTCTCAAGCAATAAGGTACGAATGTCAACAAAACCATGACCTAGCCAGAGTACATCAGGGACACATTTGCAATGTCTGAACTATTTATGTGTAAGATTGACAGACTGAGAGGAGGTGAATTACAGTACGTGTGATATTACAGCTGTGTACACCCTTACCTACTGTCAATATGTCTAACTCATAATCCACTAGCTTTGCTACAGGAGCCGACCATTGTAGGGTGAGAGTAACAGGGGCAGAGCTGTGATTTGATTCATAGCAGGGGCGGGTGAGAGGCATGCCTGTAGCTGTTGGACAGCAGAGTGTCCAACATGTCAGTGTCATAGATGTACTACAGGACTACTGTTGTAATCCATTTTCCCCATACCGCCATCCTCCCATCTGCATCACGTTATATGGACACATGTGTTACATACCTGGTAAAGTGAAGTAATCCTTTTTTTGACCAGATCCACTGCAAACTGCTTGCTAACCATAGTGTGTCTGAGTAAAGCAACATGTAGACCTGCTCCCTATAGGCAGTTGATTGCCTTTTGTAGGAATTACTCATTAACATGTAATTGCTTGTGCACCAGTCTGTGGCTCAGACTTGCTAATTGCATCCAGAACAGCTGGATTGCACTTTCATTAGCCAATGACATGGCACCACAGTGCAATAGTTAAGACTTGCATGTATGACTTGACCTCTTTCTTATTCTTTGAGATGGACATTAGTGAGGTGTGGAGACTATAGCATCACAGAGGGTAGGTAGAGATGCTGTCCACTGTTGAGATTTATGAGGTATGTCCACAGTTTTACATGATATGTTTGGCCATTGTCCCATGACATTGTGATTATCTGGCAGTTCAGTGGTAAACATTGTGGGTTGAGATGAGTAAGGAGAGAGAGAGACATGTGAGTGTCAAGTCGTCATGCCCATCAGAATATGCATACTGATGTGGTGGCTGCTGTTCTCAGTTCACTATCTTTGTAGGGGCAAACTGTGAAACGTGTCCCTGTTGCTGGACCTTTTCCCCCAACCTCACCCTTTATGTATGGTTTTGTCTGGATCCCTTGTTCTAGGGGGGGGTTGTGAGGTATGGTTGGGCTGTAACAGCTAGCTTAGCATGCAGCTGTGTATGTTCCAGGCTGGAGCTGCTGCTGAAGCCTAGGACACATAAGGGGGAGTGTGAAGTCTTTGGAGAGTAGCAAGCTGTAGGTGTAACTGAGGCAGTATTGTCAGCTAGGTCAATGTTAGCATTGAAAAACGTGTTTGTCATAGCCTGTGGTTTCCCAGCCAGCCAACCTGCTGTTCCTATGAGAGAAGGTAGAATATATGAAGTTCCCGAGTCTACTAGTCTCAGACCTGACCCAGCAGCTATAGTAGTAGTTGATCCAGCTGCTATCAAACATTTTGTTTTGATTCTCATTCTACTTCTCCATCCTAAGGCTGGGGAAAAGTGTACGCTTCTGCAACTTTGATTTTCCAGAATTTTAAATTGTCAGGAAATATGTTAGTTTATACTGACTAATTGTGAAAATGAGAAATGTTTTGTCTGCAGTTTTCTCGTGAGGAAAAGATCTGCTTAGTGCTGTTTGCTTTCAGGTCACTACCCATTGTTTTGAAGTGTTTTTGACTGTAGTTGCTGCTTCCAGGGCTGTTACCACTGTTACTGTGTTGAGGTTTGCTTGGCTGTGTTCTCAGAACTTTCCAGATGTCAAAAAATGAGATTTTGAATTCTTCTTTGGATAGAGATTGCACCTCCGAACCATCTGCTGCAGAGGTTATCAAAGTATGATGAGAGAGGTAAGCTAATTAAGGAAATCTCTCAGATTTTTCATCCCTTTTTCTCTAAATTTTCCAAGGGATTTTCTGCACCCTCATCCAATTTTGTCAAGAAAGAAAATAAACGGTCTTAGGAGAATGCTGGCAAGCAAATGTTTAAAAAGCGATGGCAGGGAGGTTCCAAAAAGAAAGCTGGACCCCTCCCCCATAAAAAAGGACAGTGAAATGAGGCACAAAGACTAGTTATGGGACCCTCCCCATCAGTTCCTTATCCTTTCCATAAAGTCTGTATCTCCGTTTCTCTCTTTGGCAACAGATTGTTTGACAAATAGTTTCTAAAGCTGATCTAGCTAGGGTACAGATGGCAGTGGAAGAAAATTCCTCCTTTTCATAGGATTCCTCCTCATCTGCCAGACCCAAACCATAGTCTTCCCTCCTGACCTACAACATATACTGTTTTGGGGTAATAAAAACAGTTCCTCTTTCCCAGTTGGGAAATGGATTTTAATCTAGAATGTTGTTGGTGTCAAAGAAAGAAAATTCCTGGAGGCAGTTCTGGATCTTTCTGAATCCAGTTTGTGATGGTGTTCAAGTTCAAAACACTTTCACTTCATAACCTGCTAACTGAAAAGAGGAAGAAAGGGTTTTCTTGTCACCTTGGATTTAAAAGATGCAACTATATTCCTATTCATCCAGATTTCAGGAGTTTCTTAAGGCTTTGTGTCTGGGACACACATTATCAGTTCTCTCCATTACCCTTTTTGCTATCCACTGCTCCAAGTGTAAAGACTGTCCATCTCCTGTCTTAGTCCATTGCAAGATACAGGGTATCCAAATGTTTCTATTTTTTAGATGACTTGCTTAGCTTTGCAGAGTCTAAGTGTCAGGAATCTCTCACTTTAGTAAGCGATGAGCAATGGCTGGGATTCCAAGTGAACATTCAAAAGTCTTTTTAACTTCATCACAGGATGTTTTTTTCTGGGGTGCCTGCTAGGTATCTGTATACAAAGAGGTTTTCTTCCACAGGAGAGAAATAGATCTATATTTGAATGTGTTCCAGGTTTTTTTCCACTCAGACTTGTGTCACTGGAAAGAAATACTGCAGGATTCTGGGTCTTGTGGAATCCATGATTCTCATCATACCTCTTGCAAGAATCCACATGAGAAAGATACAGTGCTAGCCAAAGTCTCTTCGGTCCCAGCACCAACATCCATTATCATTTCAAATTCCAGTTCTTTGATCTGTGAAAAGAGAAATCACTTGGTTGAGACCTCAAATATCCCTGAATCCAGGTCTCAAGTTCCTGCTCTAAAGCAATCAGTCACAACAGACTTCTTGGACTTTGCAGTGTGTGTGGGATAATAAAGACAGACCAAAGCACATGAACATAATACAGATGGTATATTTTATAAAGGAGCACAACTCTCTGAGTAATCTCTGGTTCCCAGGACCTCTTCAAGGAATTACAGACAATATCATAGAGAAGTGGTACATAAGCAAGCAAGGGGGGAACCATATCTTATCTCCAATGCAGATTAACCATGTTAGCATGGGATATGCTTTGCAGCACAGTTTCTCTGTACAGGCGTCTTGCATTCCATCAACACAGACTATTTCCAAATGGTTGTCTCAGACTATTACCTTTTTGTTATTTCCACCACAACAAAACTATTCCAGGTAGTGTCAAGGCGCACTGTCTACCAGGGCCTTAGCTTCATCTGTGGCTTTTTGGAAAGGGTTGGACTCTCGAATTATTCTAAAAGCAACAATTTGGTCCTCTGTGCATACTTTTACAAAGCACCATAAAATGCATTTTTTTTCTGGGTCTAGGACAAGCTTTACTAGGACCATTCTCCAGGGGCTCCTGGACCCTTTCCCATTCCACCTCCCAGTTTTTCTAAGCTATAATAATCTAACCATATAGCTTCGGCTACTGCACTAGTGATCAGAATGAAGAACAGAGACAGTTTTGTAAGTAAACATACAGTAGCAGTCGATGTTCGAATCATTGCAGTAGCAGCTCCCTCCCTCCACCCCCCTTGTTTTTTTTTTTTATGCCGGGGTGTGGACCTATGTTTTTTGCCTTTCCTACCATTTTCCTCTCAAGCCGTTGCCTCCCTGTCTGTCATGCAACCTCTGAAGGGCTTTGCACCCAACCAGTCTGTTAGCTCAGCTTGAACTAATGGTTTGGAAGTGTGGAAGGTGCCCTGAAGCTTTTGAAGCTGCCTGGCTGTTATATCCTATACAGGCTATAACCCGTATAGCTTCGACTACTGCAGCAGTGATAATTCGAACATCTACTGTTATGGTAAGTTTAGGGAGTCTCCTAGAAAAAAGAAACTGCTATATATTTGACTTCTCCCCTCTTTGACGTTGTACAAGGAGAACTTTGTTAGGTTTTGTTAAGGGTTTCCTCAAAGCACATGTCATCATAATGAATGGTTTAGTTTTAGGTTTAGGCTTAATTGATTTGTGCTCAAGAACTCTACACCTAAAATAAGTGGTTCGTTCCTCTATGAAATGCTGACTCACAAGGTGCCAAGGAACCACAGAGCTGAACATCAATCCTCTGAATACCTAAACGGGAAATCTCAAACAATATGCATTTGTACATGTGCTGATGGAATGTAAGATGTCTGCACAGTGAAACTGTGCTTTAACCCCCCCCCCCCGATTATAAAAAGGAAAAAAAAAAACAGTTGTACAAGAACAATTCGTTTTGACATCTGCATATGGAAGTGGTGTGGGTGTGGTGGTATACGTACACACACCACCTCAGTTAGAGTCATAATACAAAGAAGAGAAAAATTTTCCAAATTAAAGGAATCACTGCTGACACACACACACACACACACACACACACACACACACACACACACACACACGTAGTGATTTCCAGTGAGTGGTCATCATTCTGTTTCTCAACAACTTCTAATTCTCTTAGGAAATCTGATTTTCTGTATCTGTGGATATGGCAAAATAAATTAAATGAATTATTAAACAGAAAAAAACAGTAAGTTAAAATAAACAGACATTTACAGAATAACCACATTAAATTGTATTGGAAGAATAAGCCTTGCTTACAAGACTGTTTAGATCTGTAGCCTAAAAGGTCAGTTGGACAAATTCACAAAAAGGTACCATAAGTTGAAATGCATTCTCCCAGTAAATTAATGTGCATCTGCTAAATAAAAGGTACTTTAGGATGCTGAAAAGAGGCTTTAAACAATGCAACCAACCTGGAGAATGTAGTAGATGCCACAGAACCAGTGAGACATGTGAAAGGACACCTGCCAGAATTCTTGAGAGACACAATGAGAGCTACTTGTCGCCACCTCCTCCTCCGACTAAAGTAGATGAAACCTTGCAACATAGGGTACCAGTAACTTCAGATAAGTATGGGGTGATAATAGTAAGTTAGATGGGGCTGTTAACAGTAAGTTAGATGTGTTAGACTCTAATAACTACCTACATGGAGCTAATGTAACTTGCACAAAACCAGAACAGTATGTTTGAAGTAAGAAACATCTTTTTAGTGCCCTGACTGCAGAATTGTAGACTCACTGCAGTCAGTCAAGATTATTCACAAAGCCCTAGGTATAAAGGAGCATAGGAACAATATTAGGCAAGTAGTCACAGGGGCCAGAAGATGCCTAGCCATATACACCCTTGCGTAGGTGCACTTAAAGGCTCTTGCCACCCATTTCAATCATAATAGCACTCAACTCGAGCAGGTCCTTACATGATGACCTTGGAACAAATTTGTTCCTATCCACTCTGTTGTCAAGACTAGCCTTAACAGTTGCCAAAGCAGTGTTTAGTTTGGCCTGTAGTGGGAGTTTATTCCATAGGCTGAGGATACATTGAGTTAGGAGCTTATTCTGTAGACGTTCTTGATTGTTTGTTGGTGTAGGTCCCTAAGGAGGGTGTCATTAGATCACTGTTGTCATAGCCTAAGCTGTATAGGTCATATCCTGCCAAAGATATGACAGTCAGCCAATATCCAAAGCCTTAGGATACCTTCCACACACCCTAACTGTTGAAGGGCTCAAGGAGGGTTGCATAAGAATCAGTGGTTAGGGTATCAACTGTTCAAAACTTTCTTGCTCTTGTGGGCTTTGAGGGTTTGATAGTCGACTGGTGTTTGAAGAATGGACAGGTAAGTACTCTTCTGAGGAAAACATTCCACAAAACTTTTATTTTCTGAAGAAAAAGGATTCTGTTTATTTATAGAAGTGTGTAGTTTAGCTAGGAAATGTAAAATATCAGGCTGCCACAAGACGTTTCTGTCAGGAGTCTGATATCTTTCTTAAATATTTTTCTAAGAAATTCTTTTAAGAATCATTCTCTTTATTTAATTTTGCTGAATTGGGAAAGTTATTGTTAAAGGCTGGGGGCAAGTGTATTTGCTGGTTGTTACACTGTACTTTTTATGAAAATGGTGATTCTTTGTCAGGGCATTCACCAACTCCTCAAGAGTTCTCTAATCATGATCCAGGCTCTCTTTCTTGCTGACACTGGAGCAGATTCCCAGTTCTTTGGTTCTAACCTTATCTGTCCACAAGAGAGAGAAAATTTCAAGGGACCCTTTGACAATTAAAACGACTGCTTCTCTGCCCTCATCTGCAGTGGGTGACAACGCTGTGGTAGTATCTGGTTCCTCAGACTGGGCATCTTTTTCCCTGGATCCCTTTGGTGTAGCTTCTCAGGACTCCATTAAGAACCAGGGATTAGATTTGTCCTCCATGGCTGTTTGATTACCTTCTGTGGGCATATAATCCGTCTTTGTCAGTCTCTGAGGAGGGAGCAGTCAATGCTTTACAGCTTGGCTGGACTAAGGTGCATGATTCTCATGTGAGTACCCCTGCTTTGGGTCAGTCTGTTTCTAGGGAGTCTTCTAGAAAAAAGAAACTGTTGCACATTTGATTTTCTCTCTCGCTCTCTCTCTCTCTGACCTTGCACAAGGAGAATTTTGTCAGATTTTGATAATTTACTTCTTTAAACTGTGACAGTCCTCTGAGTGGTAAAAGAGAAATAATTTCCTCTCTTTCTGATATTTGATTCCCAGTCAAAATAACAGAAGCTGGACTGGAAGGGGATTTCCTCTGTAAATGCTTGTCAGTCAGAAAAATCAGTTTCTGAAGAAGTGATGCTTTAGATTCCCTCAGAAGAGTTATCTTTTCTGAAACTATTACAATACTGAAATAGTTGTTTTGGTGGGAACAGAATGAAATTCAAGTATCTTAGCAAAAATATTGCTTACTGTAACTGGACTTTTTTTCTGGACTTCCTTCAAGCCTAAGCTGTTCCACATGTTTTACCAGCATTAGAGGATGTTTTCTTAACTGTGTGCGCAATGCCTGACCACCTCCTGCTCCTAAAAAAAAAAAATCAGATTGTACAAGGTGCCCCAGACACACACATTTATTTTCTACTCCCAAGTCTGATTCTGCAGTGCTTTCTTTGAAAAAGCGGTCTGTGACCAAACATTTTGTAAATTCCAACCTATTTTTTTCCATAAGGATGGGAAAGCCTTTGGTAGGTTTAACCAGAAAGTTTTATTCTGCCACTACCTTCACTTTCAGAATTTTAAGCTGCCAGTCTCGTGTTTAAAAAAAAAACTAAACTGGCTTTTTTGAAAATATTAGGACTTTATCTACCAATCTTCCTTCTTTAAAGAGTAAAACTTCTCTTGATTGTTTTATTAATTCTGTTTCTCTTATAATTAAACATTCTTAAAAGTTTCTTATGATTCTCTTGATGCTGTATCGAGAGCAACTGTTACTGATTCTGTTATGAGGATGTTTGCATGGTTACATTCTCAAAATTTACCTGAAGGTGTCAAATCTGGGATTCTAAATTCTCCCCTTGACAAAGAGGTACTACATGGTTCATCTGCTGCTGAGGACTTGAAAATATGTAATGAAAGAGGGAAGACTCAGGGTGTTGCCCAAACCTTTCAACTCTCCTCCTTAAAGCTTGCTAAAAGTTTTTCCTTCCAGTTCTGGACCGTTTTACAGAAAAGAAAATCACAGCTAGCTATTAGAAAGCAGACTTTTTAAAAGCAATGTCATGGAGGCTCAAAAAAGGGAAGAGTCTCCCAGAATCAAGGGCAGTCTAAAAAATTAGAATGGCTGTCTGCCCCTTCTAGAACTCACCCATTCGCCATACTCCCACCCTGGCAATCTTTTAAATCTTTCTCAGTCTCGCTCTACATTTTATTCAAGGGCTTTAGAAAGTCTTTAGACCAATGAGTTTTGAGAATCCTTCAACAAGATACAGATGGGAGGAGAAGTTCCTTCCTCCTTTTCAGAATGCACCTCCATACCCTCCAAACCAAATTTCCCCATTTGCCTGAGTCATCCAGCAAATGCTGTCCCTGAGAATTGTAGAACCTGTGCACCCAGATCAAATAGATAAAGGATTTTATTCACAAGTCTTTCTAATGCCAAACAAAACTGAAACTTTTAGACCAGTTGTAAACCTTTCCTTTCTCAACTTGTATGCAAAAATCCCAAATATCACAATACTGAGCCTTCAGTCCCTATTACCCTTCCTCACATTTTTCTGGCATCTTTAGACTTGAAAAAATTGTAATAAACAAATGAAGCTAGTAACAGACAAGCGTCCCACAAACTGGTGAAAAGAAGTACTGTGGCAAGTCTAGTGGAAACCGGATAAACAAACCAACTGCTACAATAAATCCAAAAATCCAAAGGGAACTGGCTTAATGTCGAAAAAAGAACTTTATTAGCACTTTCTTCCAACAAAATTAAACATCTTCAGATACAACAATAATGTTAAAACCTTTGTCTTAAATACATTCATCAGGTGTATTAATCAGTTACCATAGCAATTCCCTAGTAGGAAATCATACGTGAATACATGGAAGAGATTTTCTAGTATGAACTAAGACTTCTATAAGGCCAGTATGCCTCGTTTTTTTTTTTTCAGTTTGTTGTATGAATTGCCTAGCTTTCTATAAAGATGCAGCTTTCATCCATATTATCTTGTCTGCCCAAGGAACTCCCTCCCTTTTCTAAGCAGTCTCAAGTCAAGAATCTTTTGGAAGTTCTGCATATCCATCCACCTAGAAAACAGGCGAGTCCTCCTTGGGATCTTAATTTACTTTTGAAAAACTAACACTTTATCCATTTCAACCAGCTAATGAGGTTGAATTGAGGTTTTTGTCTTAGAAAACATGGTTCCTGCTACTCTGACATTTGCAAGAAGAGTATTTGAGTTACAAACTCTTATGGTGGGTCAGTCTTCTCTCATTTTTCATAAAGGTAGTAGGGTATCTGCGAGAACAAATCTTTCATTTATGCTTAAAGTGGTTTCAGAGTTTACAGAGTCAGACTATCCATCTCCCCATTTTCTTTCCAGAACAAAAATCAAGAAGGTGAGAACTCTTGATATGTACAGTCAGCTCAGGTACTATTTTGACAGAGCTAAATCCTGTAGGTATTCTGATCAATTGTTCATTTCCAGTGAGGTAAGATAAGGGGACAACCCAGTGTCAAAATAGTTAATTTCCAAATGGCTGTCCATGCCAATACTTTTTGTTGTACCCACTATAATAAGCCACTTCCTAGGTTCATATGTATGTACTAGGTTAATGACCATCAGGGCTTTCCTAAGTCTAACTGCACAACCCAACCCAGTTGTGCCCCCATGTAACATGGGCATCTCTTTGGAGAGGTATGTTAATTAGGTGTTTTCTAAAGGTTTAGTGAGGGGGGGTATGTTAGGGAATATTTACAGACTGCTTCTGTCTTTCAGAGACATGGGGACCAGACTGCGGGTGAATTTTTGATTTCCCATCCAGTGGTCAAGGTTACATTTGAATAGGGTTAGTGATAAACTCTGCTTCACATGAATGGGGAAGCTTGATCCAGTGCATAGGGATCCGTCTTGCCAGTATGTTCTGTGTATGCTATAAGCAACGTTTAAATACTTGGATCTACTGTTTCTGGTGCTATTCATTTCGCACATGTGCAAAAGTTCCATCATGGCTGGATCTGAGAATGCCTTATATGCCAGGCATAGATCACCTCTCAGTTACCAGTAGGAGACTTGAGTATAGAGATAGGGCTTTAAGGTGATTTCTATAGGATTATGTGTTAATACTCTGGGTTCTCATGGTGAAGAGCTTCTGTGGGCATTCCTGCTGTTGCATATGCCTAGTCAGGTACATGCTGAAGGGGGCATTGTACTCGATGGGTCTGATAAGGGCTGAGTAAAGTGGTACTATAACTTCTTTGGACCTGGATGCCATACCCTTACTTGATGGGCTACATAGAATGAATTTCTCACTAGCTTGGCTACGTGTTGGTCAAAGGCCAGATAATTGTCTACATATGTTCCCATATCCTTAACTACTGTGTGAACTCTTAAGGGTATCTTATCGTTGAAGTAACTAACCTGGGTGGACTTTTTCCCAAAAGGCACTTTAATGCACTTCTTTGCACAGAGTTTTAGTCCATGACTTTGGCAGTAGTTATTTTTCTGTGTTAGACCCTCTTGCAGGATGTTGGTGTCATGGGTGGAATCTATGATAGAACCCAGTTTGCAGCCTTCTACAAACTTAGTGAGCTACAGGCCCTCTATATTAATCTCGACCTGCGAGAAGTAGATATCAAACATATGCAGGCCCATTGCGGAGCCCTGAGGTACTCTACTGGTGACTGGTCTTTTTTGGTGTCAGGATTGGTGAGACCACCTCCATCTTGGGTCCCATCTGTGATCCAGCTGACAGTCTAGCAAGTTAGGTCTTTCCAGGCTTGATAGTTGTTGCTGAAGCACCTACCAAGAGGAGAAAACGCTGAGAGAAGAAAGAAGCCACTTTTGAGATTTTAAGTATTTTCGTCTGATTTATTTCTTAGAAAAACTGCATTGCCGCCTACTTTTCGGCATTTTCTTGCTTGCAAAAGTTGATATCTGTGTTAGAAACAGTATTTAGAACATAGCTAGAGCCTGTTTATTGCATTTTTGTGTTGCACTTAATTTAAAATAATTTTTTCTTAAAATTGCATTTTACCTGCCTCTGACCTAGCACACACGTGTTGGGGTCATGTATTGCACTGTTCTAACTAGTTTGCTACTTGTGTGTCTCTCTGCTATACTTAAACAAAAAAAAACAAAAAAATCTTGCTATTTTCCCACTTTCTATAATTTAAAACAAGTTCATTTACGGAGTTGCTGTTCTGAACTGTTTGTAAGTTTCTTGGAGGCCAGTGCTTACTTGGGCTAAAGGGAAGCCTCTGTGTTCACCAGTGGCAGTGGTTAACACTGAGCAGCCTGCCTAACCCTGTAGGAGTGGTTACTGCCTAGAAACTGTAGTTTTATTGGCCATTTTGGGTCAATTCCAAACTCATTGATCTCTCTCTCTCTCTTAAAACCCTGCAGCCGCGTGGTTTTGGCATCTTTCCAGGGTTGATAGTTGTTGCTGAAGCACCTACCAAGAGGAGAAAATGCTGAGAGAAGAAAGGAGCTACTTTTGAGATTTTAAGTATTTTCTTCTGATTTATTTCTTAGAAAAACTGCATTGCCGCCTGCTTTTCGGCGTTTTCTTGCTTGCAAAAGTTGATATCCGTGTTAGAAACAGTATTTAGAACATACCTAGAGCCTGTTTATTGCATTTTTGTGTTGCACTTAATTTAAAATCGTTTTTTCTTAAAATTGCATTTTACCTGCCTCTGACCTAGCACACACGTGTTGGGGTCATTTATTGCACTGTTCTGACTAGTTTGCTACTTGTGTGTCTCTGCTATCCCTAAACAAAAACAAAAAAAAATCTTGCTATTTTCCCACTTTCTATAATTTAAAAAAAAGTTCAGTTACAGAGTTGCTGTTCTGAACTGTTTGCAAGTTTCTTGGAGGCCAGTGCTTACTTGGGCTAAAGGGAAGTGTCTGTGTTCACCAGTGGCAGTGGTTAACACTGAGCAGACTGCCTGTCTCTGAGTGGTTACTGCCTAGAAACTGTAGTTTTATTGGCCATTTTGGGTTCATTTCAAACTCCTTGATCTCTCTCTCTCTCTCTTAAAACCCTGCAAGTCTCTTTTTGTGCGGTCTTGCGCACAGAGCAGCGTTAGGCAGCGCCGGTTAGCTGGGGTATACTATTACTGGTTCCACAAAGTGTGCGCTGCAAATTTTCCCTTAGAACTAGGCAAGCCTCAACTCAAGTGATTCAGATCAACTGCTCTTATTGCAGCACTTGCATAACCCAAATCAGCACTTGTCCAAATCTCCTAGACAGCACTATTATTTTCCAAATATCCTAGACAGCACTATTATAATACAGCAAGACAAGTGAAATTTACTTTTCCAAGCATGTCCAGAGGTCAGCTTCAGGTGTACTCTCCAGTTCATCAGGGGGAATTGAGCATCCTGAGGCAATGTCACAACTGCCTCATGTATACAGACAACCCTCTCCTCTTACCTCTAGACACAAACACTTGTGAGAGATGCAAATACACAGCCAGACTGGAGACTAAGTGCTCTCAACCCATGACTGTAACAGCAGTCAAGAGGAGAAGAGGAGAAGAGACACACTAGCATCACACCACCAGTCACACATGGATCTACAAAACAAGCACCGGCAAAACATACACATAAATACACAAAAACATATTCGGAGGCACTAGGTACCAATCTGAAAAAGAAACAGTGCCCTCCAAAGCAGACAAGCAAGCAACTTGCACCTCCAAACACAAGCCAGAAAACACATAATTCACCTCAGCAGTGTGCCTCACGACCGCCCCTAAGGCAAAGCACCATACCCAACACACTTGTAATAGGAGACTCTATAGTAAGGCACACAGATGTTCCACTCACCAGACTGAACAAGGAGAAGGTTACTGTCAGCTGCCTGTCGGGTGCTAGGATCCGCCACATAACACAGGCACTTAGGTCACTCCAGAACAAGTACAAGTATGACACTGTCATTGTACATGTTGGTGTGAATGATCTAAGACGTACCTCCCTGGACCACATGAAAAGAGACATTGAGGAGCTCTCTGATCATGTAGCCCAAGCTGGTATGACCCTGACCTTGAGTAGCATACTACCTTCACCTAGAATGATACCACAATATAAAGACAAAATGATCAATTTCAACAATTGGCTAAGCTTTTGGTGTCATTCTAAGGGGATCCAGTGTCATTCTGCCTCGGATGACATGATAGACAAGCCTCACTGTTTCGCCAGAGATGGTTTGCACCGGTCACCCCCAGGCTTTTGAATACTGGCCAAGGCTCTTGCCGTCCCCATAGTGCCTTTTTTAGGCAAGGCTCAAAGGACAAACCAACCACTGTAACCAGCACAGGTAACCAAAAACTAAGGGAAATGCTACTCAACGCCAGAAGTCTCAACCTCAAAATGCACGCACTCGAGGCACTCCTCAGTATGGAGAAAATTGATGTTTGTGCAGTGATGGAAACCTGGTTCAAGGCTCCAGAGAGCACCCCAGCACTACCAGGTTACAGTTCATATCATACCTTCCGGCCTCAGTACAGAGGGCGGAGGTGTATCCATATTCATCAAGGATACCCACATCTCCAGGTTAGTGGCGCAGCATGATGCCCCAGAGATTATCCATGCGTAACTATCAGTAGGCAAAATCGCATTTCAAGTCATAGCCAGTTATAGATCGCCCACCATGTCTCAAGATGCTCACTCAGCATTCCTTGAGGCATTGGAAAATATAAAGGTCCTACCTAACACCATAATTTTGGGTGATTTCAACTACCCTGGTATAGACTGGGCGAACTACCAAAGTTCTAACTCCTATGCCCAGCGGTTCATAGAATTTATACATTCAAATGCCCTTGAACAACTGGTATGTTCCCCCACTAGAGGGGACAACATATTGGATTTAGTCATCACAAATATGGGCGCCCATTGTACCACACCCGTTATCACTCCCTCTCTGGTCAGATCAGACCACAAACTGATAACCCTAGACATCCTCACCCCTCCACCTCCCCCAGTCAAAGAAACCATCATAAAAAACCATTCCAAAGCAAACTTCAAACTACTTGCGTCAGAAGTGGAAAGCTTCACTGTCCCCTTGCAGAAGGATAATGATATCCAGGATGCAGAATCCTACACCAAGGCACTTTATATACATCTTCAGGATTGCATGGACCGTGCTATCCCAAATAAAACCAAGACTCCTTCCTCAAGCAAGAAGAAACCAGTCTGGTGGACCCCGGCCATAAGCAAACTATACAATAAAAGGAGGAGACTTATACAAAAAAAGGGCAAATCTCAAGTAGAAAAATCTTCCCTGATCAGCTTTAGTAAGAAATTGAGGGCCCTCATCAAGTCAACTAAAGCCAATTTCAAAAAGACAGTTGCCAAGGATAACCATAAGGCCTTCTATGGTTACGTCAAAAACCTAAATGGCAACGCTCAGGTCTGTTCTGAGCTAGTACCAAATGGAGCAAAATACACTGACCCCACTGACATTGCCAACATCTTGGCTAACAGGTTCAGTGCAAATCCCCCACCACCACCTACAGGGCCTGTTACTATTCCAGGGGGTTGTGCAACTCCAATTATTACTGATAAGTTGGTTAATAAGGCTCTATCTAAAGCTTAAAACACTGCCGCCATGGGACCAGATGGTGTCCCGGGCTGTGTCATGCGCAAGCTCCAAAATGAATTAACCCCGCATCTGCATACCCTGTTCAGTCCCAGCCTCTTGGCAGGATATGTGCCCATAGAATGGCGCACAACAACGGTGGTTCCACTGCACAAGGGTGGACCCACAACTGACCCTGGGAACTACCGACCAATAAGCCTGACCAGTCTGATCTGTAAGGCAATGGAGCGAATCATTATGGAACTCATAAATGGAGAGATTGGGAACCTCCAAACACTTGACCCCACACAGTTCTGATTTGTCAAGGGCAGATCATGCCTCCTGAACCTGGTGGACTTCTTTGAGAAAGTTACTCAGGCTATAGATAAGGGAAAAGAGGTACACACGGCTTGCCTTGACCTTGCTAAAGCATTTGACACCATTCCCCATTCGGGTATTATTGATAAACTCACCAACCTGGGCATAAACCCTTACATCACAAGATGGATCACAAAATGGCTCTCAGACAGATCCCACAAAGTAAGAGTAGCGGGGTCTATGTCCGAATCCAGGCCAGTAACGAGCGGTGTGCCTCGGCTCTGTCCTGGGGCCCCTCCTGTTTGGCATATACTTCTCAGAAGTACAGGCAAGCACTGAAGGGCTGTGGCTGACCAAGTTTGCGGACAACTGCAAACTGGGTGCTATAATAGAGTCTAAACATGAATTTCCTCCAGAAGGGCCTTAACGAGACTGATGCATGGTGTCAAAGCCATGGTCTCAAGCTAAATGCTAAAACATGCATAGTAATCCCCTTTAGAAAAAAGAGTACCCGCAAACTGCCACATAGGAGGTAACCCCCTAAAATCTGAAGCAGTAATAAGGGATCTAGGGACCAAGTAGATAGTCAGCTTTCCTTTGATAACCATGTTACAAAATCCTTCTATGTGACCCATCTGATCACGAAAGGGTTCGCTTCAAGATCTAAGGATGTAGTGGTGCCCCTCTACACTTCCCTTATCAGACCCATTATTGAGTACAATGCACCAATTGGAATGTACCTGGCTAGACATCTCCAGCAGCTGGAGAGACTACAGAGGTACCTCACTAAGAGGATTACTGGCCTCAAACAGTTGCCCTATGCAGCACGATTGAAAAAACTAAGGCTTTTCTCTGTTGCATACCACCTTCTCAGAGGCGATCTCTGTCTAACATACAGAGCCATGTCCAACCCAGAACTGTTGAACATGCTCCATCTTAGCAAAACCAAATCCACTCGAGCTACACGCTCTAGGGATATAAACCTCAGCACCACGGCCGGCCTTAGGCATAGGCGAACTAGGCGACCGCCTAGGGCGCCGTAAAGGCCAGCCTCTTGAAGGGCGCATTTTTTATTTATTTTGATTAACAAAGTTTGCGCTCTTCTCGTCGCCCTGCTGAAATGTAACCGGAAGCCGGAACTATGGGGACGGGGTGAGCGCCCTCCCACTTACAGCTGCAGGTTGGCTAGAACAGCTTAAAAAAAGAAAAACTTACTTCGCGGTTCGAGTCTCCAAGCTTTTATATTCCCGCGTGGCCCCTTTAATTTTCTGTTTTTTTTTCTAAACCCCTGTCGTCATCACATGCAGGATGTACGAGATGACTTCAGCTCCTGCAGAGTGCAGACCGGTCTGAGAGCACATGTTTCTTCCCCGGGCCAGCTTCTGAGGTAAAAATTGCTTCTTTTATTTACTTACAGCTGCAGCCAGAAGAAACTTTTCTTATTTTACAGCACATCTCCCCCCCCCCCACCCCTCAGCTCCTCATTCATTTTACTGCGTTAAAAACATTTTGTTTTACCTAATGGCTGCAGTAAACAAACTGTATTTAACATTTATGGTATTACCTTGTGTGTTAACGGCTGCAGGCAGGAGAAACCTTAATAACCCTTAATTAGGCTATTACTTATTTAACTCGTACTTTAGCAGGAGACTGAAACATTGAAGAAATCTTATCTTAGTTACTTATCTAACTGTGTGTGTCGTCGTGTACTTTACTGTGTGTTAATGGCTGCAGACAGGAGAAATTTTACTTATTTGAGAGCACATTTTTCATCCCCGGCTCAGCTTCTCAAGCATTACTTTTACTGTGTGTTAAAAACATTTTGTTTTACTTAACAGCTGCAGAAAACTGTGTTTAACATTGATTTATGGTATTACCTTACTGTGTGTTAACGGCTGCAGGCAAGAGAAACCTTAACCCTTAACCTTTTAGTTATTGAACGCATACTTTTGCAGAAGAAACTGAAACATTGGAGAAACCTTTTGCTTATTTAACTGTGTGTCGTCATGTGCTTTACTGTTTGTTAATGGCTGCAGGGAGGAGAATCCTTAACTTTTATTTATTTAAGTCGGCCTTTTACTGTTAACTTTTTACTTAAGTTGTACTTTTTACTGTGTGTACAGCTGCAGGTAGGAGAAACCTTAACCTTTTACTTTTTAAACTCATACTGTGTACAAACAGATGCAGGCAGCAGGCAGGAAAAAGTGGTGTGTGTTTTAATCTTGTAACGGCTCCAGGCAGGAGAAACCTTAACTTTTTACTTATTTAACTTGTACTGCATATGGCTGCAGGGAGGAGAAACTGATGTGTGTTTTAACCTTTTACTTACTTAGCTGTAGACTGATGTGTGTTTTAAGTTTCCTTTTACTTGTTTAGCTGCAGAATGTTGTGTGTATGTGAGACGGAGTTACTTTATGTATGGTGCATGCACATTTGTTGCATCCTTTATGAATGTGCACCTCATTCTCCCAGCATATTTGTTTTATGTTAGAAGATTTCAACACTGTCCTTGGACGATACTGGGTAGTATAAATGTTGTCCTGTTTTTCTTATCTATTTTTGTTATTGTACACTGTTATAGTATTGCAAAGACAAACAGGTTTGAATGACTGTCATCTCACTGTATCTACTTTTCTGGGTAATGAAGTTCATAATTGCATAACTTTATTTTTATTTACTTTTCATAAATGGATAGAAAGACATTACATTTGACTATATGTGGGTTATACTGTTATCTAATTGAATATTAATGGACTGGCTAATCTAATTGGAAAGTACAAGTAGAGTTTGATAAGGGGGACTCAGTCCACACATTTTTCTTCTGCCAAATCTGTTTGTTTTGTTAATAGCACAACTGGTAGAATGCTTGCTTTTGATGCAGAAGACTAGGGTTCTATTCCCCCATGAATGGATTGCTAATACTGTACTGTGTTGCACTTTTAAAGGGAGTGGATGCTGCAGTCCTGAGAATGACCTCTTTGGCGGAGATACCTAGTAACTATGAACTTATCAGTTTGCCCTCCTTCCATATTGCAGTATTACTAACTTATTTTTTAATGCAACATAGGCAATTTATTCCTCAAGGGCAACAGGCACTTTATTTGCAGACAAAACAATGAAATATTAAGTTGATTGCTAGCAGCAGTCTGTTCATTAGTTATAGATTTTACAGATCTCTTTAATGTGGAATTACTTAGATGACATTTACTTCTGCAGAGAATGTGCATATTTACTGATACTGGTGGATTGTACGAGTTTGAGTAGACTTTTATGATGGAAATGTTCTGAACTGGGCAGTTTTGTCATTATTGGTTCATGTGTTTTATTTCTTTGCTTACTGGAAAAATTTTTAAAATAAGTTTAAAACACGGTCTAACAAGTGTGCTATATTATACAAGGAATGTAATTTAATACGAGGAAGGTGTATCAGAGAGCATGTGTAAGTTTCATGTGCCAGATGCATTTTCTATAAATATGGGTTTTCATGCAATTTCAGTGGCAGAAAATGTTGCTGTTCATGCTAAGCCTCTTTTCATTGTAAGATTGTATTGTTTATTAAATGGCTATCTGTGTTTGTGCTATTTTAGCTTAAGCTTCTGTACACAGGGTGGAGAGAGGTTGCTATTCTACTTTTCTGAGTTGTAAGGTTTGCTCGCCTACCCAGAGTAAATTAAGCTGTTTAGGTTAACTTAAGCAACCCTTTGAACCAAGGCACATAGGCTTCTATTTTCTGAAAACATGATTTTTATAGTAAAGTATGTGTGAAGGAGCAACAGATAAAGCAGGTTTATTGAAGGAAATTTCCATCTTTACTTGCAGTTTAAACTACATTACAAGGTATCCTTTCTTTTATGCATTTAAATAATTAAAGAAAATGACTGGACTGGTTTTCTTGGGAAGTGAATGACTGCAGTGGCTTTTTTGGGGCATGACATACCTGTTGGTGTGGCTTGTAGGGGTGTTTCATGAGTATAACGTGGGTGGGGCTTAAGGGGCACCAGAGCACTGCTTTGCCTAGGGCGCCATATCAGCTAAGGCCAGCCCTGCTCAGCACAACAATGAATAGAACATGCTGGAGGGATAGATTCCCTTCTCAAAGACTTTCCTTGTTATGGAACAAGGTCCCAATCTATACAAGACAGAGCCCCTCACTATCACTCTTCAAGAGGAACCTTGACGAGTGGATGGGTAACAGAACGTTCACACCAGGGATCATACCAACAGCTCTACTAGATAGGGGTCCAAGGGTTCTAGCTGCTAGATCAAGGGCCTAGGGAAGTAACCAAAGGGGCGGTGAATACCGCATAACGTGGCTGGGCTAATATATGCCTTTGGGCAGATAGCCCAGTGTCTACCTATGAAACTATGTAGGGATTTATGGCTAGGTTAATAAGTTTGTCAATAACACCCGAGTGAGGCATTGTGTTGAACAACTTAGCCAAGTCTAGATAGGCAGTATGCACAGTTCCCCCTCATTCATTTCCTTGGTGTGATCCTCTCAAAGAAGTCTACCTGGTTAAGTAGGCATGACTTTCCTTTGACAAAACCAAACTTGGGTGGGTCTAGTGTCTGTAGTTTGCCAAGGTCTTTGTTGATCATTTCCATGATTGATTCTGTGACCTTGCATATTAGACTAGTCAGACTTTTATGGGTCTGTAGTTTCCATGGCTGGTTGATGGTCCACCCTTATAAAGAGGGCAGTCATCCATTCATGTGGTACATCAATTTCTTTTTTTATCTGTAGTTGAAAAGTGACTCAGGTGGTCCTGATAGGTCATGTCACTCTACTCTGTGAAGGTGGTACCATTTACCACCAGTTCAGCCCACTGCTCTGTGCTACCTTTCAGGTTTTGGACGTAGCTGTAAAAGGCTTTGAAATCGTCTTTAGTCTGAGAGGCTAACTTGACCTCCTAATTGGCCTTGTTGCATTTAATTAGTTCTCTTAGTTCCCGGTTTAATTTAATTAGTGAGCTCTTGTCATTATCAGAGTTGCTCTTTCTGGTTTTGGCCATGAATTTTTTCCTTTTGTTATACACCTTGTTAAGGTTAAGATTCCACCAGTGTGGATTATTTTTGGATTTTTTATTGAGCTTACTTTGTATAACAACATGGTTGTATAGGGTTTCTGTGAACAATTCTGTATAGGTTGAGTGAACTCAGAATTAGGCGGGGCATTGTGTTTTGACAAACTTGTTTTTTAATACGATGTTTGCTTTACAATAGTTCCTAACTGTTACAGGTTTAGCTGGGTTTTCCATGTTTTTAATTTTTTGCAGTGCTCTTCTATATTGGTAAGTACTAAGTCCAGTATGTTTAAACCTCTGGTGGGAGTGTGCACTATTTGGTAAAGGGTATTTGTTAAAGTTCAGGAAACATTGTGCCTGTAGGTTGGATGCAGTTTATTTTTCCCAGTCTGTAATGGTATAGTTGAAGTCTCCCATGAATAAGGCATTTGGCTAGATGGTGAGTACCTCCAGCAGGTCTAGGTACGAGTTGTGGGATTCTTGGGGCATAGATGGTGACCTATAATTGTCTAGGACATGGTAAGGGACTTTATCTTTGGTGATTTCCATGTGTATAAACTCCAGGGCATTATTCTGTTTAACCAACCTAGAGGTAGGATTAGTGCCCATCCTATCAGGACTTTGGCATCTTCTGTTTCATTTTGAAATAGAGTGAAGTCTAGGAGCATCTTAGACGCAACAACATGGTCCTCATATGTACTTTCACAAAACACTACATGCTAGACTCCTTTTCTAAATCTAGAGTAGGTTTTGCAAGGACCATTCTCCAGGGTTTTGGACCCTAAGTCTTTGTTTCCTGGATTTCTAAGCTCTGATAATCTATCCATACATTTTAGGCTACTGCCACAGTGATCTAATGATCAACATAGTGCAGTTGTGTAAGTAAAAGTGGCATGACAGTATATGTTCAAGTAGATGACTGTTGCAGGAGCCGCACCTTCCCTCCATCCATCTTTTCTTATGTTATTTCTGCCACAATGTATATGCACAATGTTTTTATTTTTCTAGCATATTCCTAGTTTTAAGGCTGTAGCCTCCTTTTTCTGTGGTAAGAAGGCTCTGAACAGGTGGTGTCCTAACCACTGATTTTATTGTCACATGGATGGCATGTGGAAGGTCCCCAAAGACTTATTATATCCCTGGTAAGATAAAACCCATACAGCTTTGGCAGCAGTGATCTATTCAAACATCTAACATTATGGCAACTTTACTTACGCAGCTGTATTTTTATTTTTTTGCAAAGGAGTAGGTTGTCAAATAGGACTGGGTCTTTCATGGCTCAAAAAATGAGACACAAGTCACCTGAAGCAGCTGGGCTATAAGGAGATTTCCCTAATCTGTCAGGATAGTTGAAGGATTTAAGGTATTTAATTTTCTTGGCTGGAAAATTATGAGACCTTATCAAGTGAGTGGAAAGCTTGTATTTGCACATGTTGGGTCTGAGTATATTCCCTTGGAAATTAACTGGGCCAGATGAAAACATTTCCTGATTATGGTGGAAACATGAAGTTCCAGCTCTCTCATGGCCATATCTGTTTGAAGATGGGTGCAAGTTGTAATGTATAAATGAGTAGACACAACTTTACACCAATGTTATCACATATAACTCTGCTTGATGAACATGTTTTTAAAGGTGTATATGACTAGGCATCTTATGGCCCTTGTGATCGCTTGCCTAGTATGTTCTTAATGCTTCTGAGTATGAAATAACATTTTTGTTGAATTATACTAGACTGTCATTTTTTCATTTAGCTTGAGACCAGTTTTAGTATAGCAGATATGTGAGTATTCAAACCCTTGCTAGCACTGTTTTTAGTATCATTGGATGAGGGGATAATAGTACCAAGTTGCAGTCATCAGCAAATGTGATCAACCACAGTTCTGAGATATTGGCTTGAATATCCACAAAATGTTAAAGATGGAGCCAGCACTAAACCATGCAGTGCCCTGCTAGTTACAATTTTATATTAGTAGAGGGTAAAAGCATCTTTTACAACCTGAGATCTATTGATCAGTCAATTTGCAATCTAAGGGTAAGCATAGTATTTAAGCTCTTCTAGTTCACAGAGTGACCACTGTCCACAGTCTCTGCAACCTTTTCATCATAGTTTACTAGATTCAGGAGACAAGGCCTGCCCTTTTCAGAACCACACTGATTAGCGTTTAGATCATTTAAGTTGACTATGTCTGCATTAGTGAGTTTTGCTGTGACCTGTTCCATGATATAAAGCTGGTAAGGTAGATGGCCCTGTAATTACCTGGGTCTGTAGAGAGGCCTCCCTTGTATGTGGGAGTTGCAGTGCTTGTTCTCCAAGCATCAGGCACAAACCCAATATATAGGCTAAGGTTAAGTAGGAGCTCTGATAATGAAAATGTGGCACTGATGAGAATGTAGCCCATTATATTATGTGGTCCCATGGAAGTATTACTTTTTGCTGTGGCACATATTCTGAGATGTAAATGATTTTAGGAGGAACAAAAATGTTCAGGGGTAGTGGGGCAGCAGTATGAGTAGGTGGAGTAAAGTTAGTACTGCTTGATTGCTATGATATTAGCTCTGTGATTGGGATCAGAATGTGCATGATGTTATGGATGAGCTCAGAACATTGTCATTAAATATTTCATTTCTTAACGTAACTTACAAAAGATTTGTAGTTTCCTTTGCTATATGTAGTAGCCTTAAGCTCATACTTCACTTTCTCTGGTAATGCTCTTAAGTTCCTTGCTGATGTTTGTCTGGTCTGTTTAGCACAGGTGAGTATTGACTTTTCTGTGCAGCTGCTTAAGTGCTGGTAGAAGTCGAGAGTTGAATGCTGCATCTCTCTCTCTGTCTCACTCTGCTCATGTCCATTTTGGAGGGAGTATTGGCAGTTTTATCTAGGTCACCAAAACAGACCTATTTCAGCTTGTAGACGTCCCTAAAGATTGCCTCATTTGATGGTGGGGTGATGCCAGTAGGGACTGACAGAGAAGATGACTTTGGTCAGCTTTAACCAGGAATGAGGAGATGAGAGGTAAGGTACAGGCAGGAGCTAGGATGATATGGACCCAGGTCAAGGGTATTGGTCTCCATTATGTAGTTTTATAATTTGCTCTCATGCATTCATATTAATAAAGTTTAGTTAATACTGAGCGTATTCATTTTTAAAGGTATGTGTGCACCAATCCATGGTTGGGTAATTTAAGTCCCCTAGCATGAAGATATTTAGTTTAATGTTTAACCCCCCAGCGATAAGATAATTTCCTTGATTCATGTTGCATATTGAGTGAGGATCTATAGCTAGCGATAAAGTAATAGCTGGATTTGTAAATGGTGATTTGCTTATGTAAGAGCCCCAAGTTAAGGTTGTGGGTAATTTTACATGAGGTGGTGATGTTTCTGACATAGAGCTATTCTTCAGCAGTTACCTGAAGACCTAAAGACTCTGATTTTGGTGGTGTGCTGTCATTGCATTCTCAGTAAGCACACAAATATGAGTGAGTTCTAGTTGCAGGAGTACCTCAAGTTCTGGTATCTTTTTATTTAAATTCTTAAACATCGAGTAGTTCCACCTTGATTTTGTCCAAATTTGAGTCTGACCCTGCTGTGTTGGAATGCCCATTACTGGATCTCTGCTTAAAAGGGCACTATGTGGGCAACAAACTTTGGCAGTATGCAGAAGCGTTTTTAAAAGAGGTGTAAGCCATTCCTAATGAAACAGGAAGGTTTATCTAACATTTTATCCAGATTAATACATAGGGGATTTGCTTAGATCTAATCAACTGTATGACCAGTGGTTAAAGCCAATTATCTTGTTTTGCTATCTAGGCATCTTTCTGTATGATGGCTTGATACTCCAGAACAGTGTCTTTTCTGCCACCAAGGCATGCATAAGTAAGTTCTGTCATGTCTCTATTGCATGTTGCTGTGGGTGGTACTCCTCAAGTATTTCACTCCCAGTCTTATTTGTCTGATTTAAGGATCATTAGGGTCCTTGTGATGTCATGGCTCCTGGCACTAATCTGTTAATTTAGTTACCCTGTTCTTATCCAGTCTGATCAGTGTTGAGTCTATATCGCTAACTGTAGTCACCTAGTGTTGGCTATATAGACTAAGTCTGGAGTCGCTGATGACTAAATTATTACTTTTGAGAAAGGGATACTTATTAGGCCTTTGGGCCATTACAGTAATAATTTGATGGCACAACAGTATGGCATTTTCAGCTAAATATTGCATTTTTTCATAGAATGAGATGGAGATAATTTCATTCTGAATGTCTGCCGTTAAGAGTGAAACGGTTAAAGCTGTGTGTAATACTGATTAATCTCATCCTTTATTCTTTGGGGGGTTCATTTTAAGAAGTGCTTTATCAACTTCTCAACATCCGAATTAATACTCTAGGAATCTGTAGACAGATTTAGATATTTTTATAATGAGTTTAATTCTGATATAAACCTGAAAGACTTGATGCTGTTCGTACACTTTTTATTCTTCTTCCTCTCTTCATGTTAACATTTAGCCTCATCCTTTATAGGCCCATTTATTTTATTTTTTTCTTGTAGCAAATGAGGACATCAGAAAGGAGAGACAAGATCTAGGAATTATGGCCGGCATCTTGTGAGGGAGCCCTGAAAATGTTCTTAGTGCTTCTTCATTACTTCTCCTTTTGGCAGCAACCAGAGTGCAATACCCACTGCTCTGATCCTTGGATTGTTGCACATTTCTGCATACCCACACTGCCTTACTAGCGTATAAGCTTTCATTGACTGGATTAGCATTTCTGTGTATCTCTGCGTATGGTGCAGACATTTTGGCCTTCCTGCAGATGGTGCTCCTCTGAAGAGACAGAAACCACTTCTTCCCCATAGTGTGGAAGCACTGGCATTGGCAGCTCATTCTCTTTCCTCCCCAGCAGTTTTATCTGTCACTTGGGCGAGAAGTTGGTTGAGATGCAGTCAGGCACGGCACTGTCCCTTTATATTGTGGTGCTGGCTAGGTGAATATCAAGTTATATAAAATGGTAAAATTAAAGTGATAATTTTCTAGTCATTGGGGTTGTTGATTCTGGCCTGTGATTTAAAAGAACAATAGGACGACCTTGCCAGTGTAGCAGAAACAATATGCAACTCCATTATTTTGCAGCTAGCAGAATGTGATTCATGCGCATGTTTAATGTACTTTTTGGAATAAAATTTAAATGTAATTTAATCTGTTCTCATGGTTTAAAGAGACGAAGGCCAGACTGAGACAGCCCAAGTTTTGTTAGTGCTGCAGTGGAAGGGCCAGGGTGAATGGAAGTGAATGGCCTTTGCTGGCTTGTCCAGTTGGGGAATGGGTGGTAGCTCTAAACTCACTGCTTGAGTAACTCCTAAGGGAAGCACTTGCTGTTGCACCCACAGAGCACAGGCCCATTGAGCACATGCTGCTAGTGATGAAACGGCGCTAGCAAATATGGAAAGCATGTATTTGGAGGCAGACTTATTTATTGCGGGTCGACTTCATTGGAGTTTGAAAAAATTCTGCAGATAGCCACACTACAGCATAGAGGGATAAAACCATGACTATGGACCAGGCAACTCGTGCTTGGCTTGATTAGCTGCTCAAGCATCTGAGGCACAACAGGGAAGGATCAGTGATTCTGTCATGGTGGGAGGGATTGTGTTGGTGGAAGATGCAGCGTCTTATAACCCTAACAAAGGCTTGGGCATGAAGGGACTGTTGGGTTGAAGAGAGAGCATGGATCTAGGAGCATGTCTGCCCTGGGCTCAGGGTGGAGCTCACTTCCTGAACAACACCTCATTGCCAAACCAAACTTCATGAATGTCAATACGCAAGGGATGGGGATTAGGGTTGTAACTCAATGAGCATGTCAAGCATAGGCAACAGTAACGACAGTTCTCTGGTTCACATCACTTCCCCATGCATCTTGTCAGCACGAAAGGGAGAGAATTTCAAACCCACAATCTGGTAGGGTATAAAATATCAGATTAATCTTCAACAAATGGAATAGTGGTGGGGTTTTCACATCACCTTCCAGCCGAGACTTCAGCAGTAAAAAAAAAAAAAATGCAGCAGAAGATAGGAGCTCCTGGGTTAGGGAAGTCCACTGTATTCAGCAGAGTAGTTTGCTCCCTAACACATGCCGCTTCTCTCTCCAGAGATTAAATAGGGTGATTAGGCCCTTCAGACAGGGAATAAAATGGACTGTATGGCTTTTGTCCAGGCTGGGAAATTCCTGTCTCCTGCTTGGATAGAGGAAAAGATTGGTTTGTGGGGTGAAGATCCAGGTGATACAGAAAATGTAAATGTGTAATTTGTTTTCTTAATTTCAGGAGAGCAGTGGCTCAGAGATGTCCTTCCCCACCTATGTTGAATTTAATCTCCTTTGGAGGACAGCACCAAGGTAATGAACCTTTTGTTTTTAGTTTTCAGAATCTTTGCATCTATACTTAAAGCTGATACTGTCTTTACATTTTGTATTGATTTTTGTTGTTGCTGCTGTTTTTGTTTACAGTGCAAGAAAGTTGCATTTGACCATTTTGATAGCTTTATCATTTGTGATTAACATTTTGTCTTTCAAGGATAAGTCCCTGTCAAGCATGTATAGTTACCACACTTTAACCTCTGTGCCTTGGATACAGGAATTGACTTTATCCCCACTGGAAGGTGAAGAAGGTGTATCTGCATAGGATTTTTTTTAACACCTTTATTGAATTATCACTTGTGACATAGGCACATTTACATAAATCAAATTGTATTAACAATGTAACATTAACAAACATTATACTTCATGTATATTGATATATATCCTATAACCTAAGCAACATTACATAAATTATTCAGTTCCTGCCTGTTTTTTTTTAAACAAGAAACATCTTTATTAAGCCATCACTTATGACATAAGCAATCCAACATTTATATAAATGAAAACAAACCAGACAGAATCCTAGTTGCCAGCATTTCACATCGCAGACAGTACTAACACACTCAGTTGCAAACATTATACATCAATTATCTACCTAATCATTTTCAGTCAAACATTACATAGCTCATTTGTCCTGTCTTCTTTTAAACCTTATTCCTCCCCTGTATGTACTGTTCCCACAATTTCCATTTTTTTCCTATGAAGTTTGCTACTACCCTTTTTTAAAAATCTCAGTTTCAGTTGTTTTATCTCTGTTACTATATTTACTGTTTCTAACTGCGGTGGTGGTGCTGTGGTAGCGTTGTCGCCTCACAGTTAGACGTTGCCCGTTCGATTCTCAGATTGTCTTCTGTATGGTGACATGCGTGAATGGGCGTTCCTTCATTGAAGGTTTTGCGTTAGGCCCGGCAAGCCAGCACGTAAAAATCTACTGCCAGTCATTAGCGGACCGGAGTTCCGCTGTGGCGACCCCTAACCGGGAAAAGCCGAAAGACACAAACAAACAAACTATATTCACTGTTTCTAATATAGTTGGTTTAGATTTTGTTTTCCATTTTTAGTAATTGCTTTTTGGCAGCCAGTGTAATTAGACACAACAAGGCCTTACCATGTCTAGGCAATTCCAATTCTGTATCATAGTTCAGAAAAAATCATCTTCCTCGTCAAACTAGTACTGACCAGAGAAACACTAATACATGCGAGAGATGCAATTATGCAGCCAAACTGGAGGCTAAGTTCTCTCAACCCAAGACTGGACCAGGCAGTCAAGAGGAGAAGGGAATTACTTGCATCACACCACCAGTCTCACATAAACCTATGAAACCAGCACCGGCAAAAAACACACAAATACACGAAAACATATTCGGAGGCTTTAATAAAAATCTGCAAAAGCAACAGAGACCTCCAAAGCAGACATCCAAGCAACCTCCCCCTCCCCCCCCCAATACAAACCATGAAACACATACTTCACAAAACCAGTGTGCCACGCAATCACAACCCTTAAGGCAAAATAACATACTCAACACACTAGTAATAGGTGACTCTATAGTCACGCACACTGACGCCCCACTCACTAGGCTGAACAAGGAGAAGATTACTATTAGCTGCCTGTCAGGTGCCAGGATCCGCCACATAACACAAGCACTCAGGTCACTCCAGAACAAGTACAAATATGACTCTCTCATTGTCCATGTTAATGGGAATGATCTGAGCCATACCTCCATGGACTACATGAAAAGAGACATGGAGGAGCTCTCTGATCACGTAGCTCAAGCCGGTATGACCCTGACCCTGAGTAGCATCCTGCCCTCACCAATAATTATACCACGGTATAGAAAAAATTATCAATTTCAACAATTGGCTAAGCTTTTGGTATCATACAAAGGGGATCCAGTGTCTTGTCAGCCTGGGATGACATGCTCGACAAGCCACTCTGCTTTGCTAGAGACGGTTTGCACCTGTCACCCTTAGGCTTTCGAATACTGGCCAAGACCCTTGCCACTCCCATAGTGCCTTTTTTAGGCAAGGCTCAAAAGACAAACCCACCGCCGTAAATAGCACAAATAACAAAAACTGAGGGTAATGCTACTCAATGCCAGAAGTCCAAACCTCACAATGCATGCACTCGAGGCACTCCTCCATATGGAGAAAATCGATATATGTGCAGAAACAGAAACCTGGTTTAAGGCTCCAGAGAGCACCCCAGCACTACCAGGCTACAACTCGTACCATGCATTTTGGCCACAAAACCCAGACTGAAATACAAAAGGCGGGGGAGTATCCATATTCATCAAGGATACCCACACCTCCAGGTTAGTGGCACAGCACGATGCTTCAGAGATTGTCCACATGCAACTAACAATGGGCAAAACTGCTATTCAAATTATAGCTTTCTACAGATCACCTACCATGTCCCAGGACCCCCACTCCGCATTCCTGGAAACACTGGGAAACATAAAGGTCCTACCAAAACACCTTGATATTGGGTGATTTCAATTACCCAAACATTAACTGGGAGAACTACTCAAGTACAAACTCCTTGCCCAACATTTCCTAGAATTTATAAACTCAAATGCCCTGGATCAAGTGGTCAACACCCCCACCAGAGGTGACAACATATTGGACCTGGTCATCACCAACATGGGCGACCGGTGTTCCACACCGGACGTCAACCCCTCGTTGATTAGATCTGACCATAAACTAATCACTCTGGATATCCGCATTCCGCCACCACCCCCTGTCAAACAAAACCACCATGAAAAACTTTTCAAAAGCTTCATGTTACTTAAGACCAAGGTGGGAAATTTCAAAGCCCCCATGCTAAAGGATAACGCTGAACAAGCTGCAAAATCCTTTACCAACGCACTCTGTGGGCACCTACAAGAATGCATGGATTGTGCTATCCCAACCAAAACCAAGACTCACTCCTCCAAGAAAAGGAAACCAGTCTGGTGGACCCCCGCCATAAACAAGTTATACAATAGAAGGAGGAAACTAGTACAGAAAAGAGTAAAATCTCAAGAAGGGAAGACATCCCTGATCAGTATCAGCAAGAAACTATGTTCCCTCATAAAATCATCCTAGGCTAGATTCGAAAGAAAAATTGCCATGGACTCCAAAGATAACCACAAGGCATTCTTTAGCTCTGTCAAGAATCTAAGTGGAAATTCTCAGATCTGCTCAGAGTTG
Organism: Protopterus annectens; assembly: GCF_019279795.1. Lineage (NCBI taxonomy): Eukaryota > Metazoa > Chordata > Ceratodontiformes > Protopteridae > Protopterus > Protopterus annectens. Next base: position 1,817,857,765 of record NC_056726.1, on the reverse strand, counting down.
GGGCAGAATGGCACAAAATACATTGAACCGACCGATATAGCCAACATCCTGGCAGACAGGTTCAGTGCAAACTTCACCCCCCCCCTCTCACCTCCAAAACGGCCCATAACTATGTAGTGCCTCTGAAATCACAGACACTCAGGTTAAAACAGCCCTCTCCAAAGTCAAAAACACAGCATCAATGGGACCTGACGGTGTCCCAGTCTGCGTCCTACATGAGCTCAAAAATGAACTTAACCCCTCATCTAAACACACTGTTTAAATTCAGCCCTCTCCACAGGATATGTGCCCACAGAGTGGCGCACAGCAATGGTTATTCCACTCCACAAAGGTGGAGCCACAGCAGACCCCAGGAACGATCACCCTATAAGCCTGACTAGCTTGGTCTGCAAAGCTATGGAGTGCATCATTGTGGATCTCATTAACAGAGACACTGAGAACCTCCAAACACTGAACCCTACCCACTTCGGCTTTAAGGGCAGTTCATGCCTCCTAAACCTGGTGGACTTCTTTGAGACAGTTACTAAGGCTATAGACGAGGGAAAGGTGGTCCACACAGCCTACCTAGACCTCGCAAAGGCCTTCGACACCATTCCCCACTCAGGTATTATAGACAAGCTCACCAGCCTGAAAATAAACCCCTACATCACATGATAGGTTGCCAACTGGCTCACGGACAGAAACCCACATGTTAAGAGTCTCGGGAGCTAGGTCTGACTCTAAACCAGTTACAAGTGGCGTTCCCCAGGGCTCAGTCCTAGGACCCCTCCTGTTCGGCATATACTTCTCAGAGGTACAGGTAAGCACAGGAGGACTGTAGCTGACCAAGTTCGCAGACGACTGCAAACTAGGGGCAGTAATTGACTCTCCGGTTGACACAGACATCCTCCAAAAGGGTCTCACTGAGACAGATACCTGGTGTCAAAACCATGGCCTCAAGCTAAATGCCAAAAAGTGCATAGTCATCCCCTTTGGAAAAAACAAAGTACTCACAAACTATCACATAGGTGGTAGCCCCCTAAATACGGAAGACGTAATAAGGGATCTGGGGATCCAAGTAGATAGTAACCTCTCTTTTGATGATCACATTGCCAAAGTGGTTAGAAAATCCTTCTATGTGGCCCACCTAATCATAAAAAGGTTTGCATCCAGATCGAAAGAGGTCATTGGGCCCCTCTATGCATCAGTCATCAGACCTATCATAGAGTACAGTGCCCCATTTGGGATGCATCTTACAAGACACCTGCAACAACTGGAAAGACCACAGAAGTACCTCACCAAGAGGATTACTGGCCTCATGCAGATGCTCTATGCAGCTCGACTGAAGAAACTCCAGCTGTAGTCGGTTACATACCGCCTACTCAGAGGTGATCTCTGCTTGACATGCAAGGCCATGTCCAACCCAGAATTGATGGACATGCTCCACCTAAAGAAAACCATATCCCCTCGAGCCACATGCTCCAGTGATCTAAACCTCACCAAAACAATAAATAGGATGTGCTGGAGGGATAGATTCCTGTCCTAGAGACTTCCCATGCTCTGGAATAAGATTCCAGTCTACATTAGGCAGAGCTCCTCGCTAACCCTCTTCAAAAGAAACCTTGACAAGTGGATGGGAAGCAGAAAGCTTATCCCAGGGATCACTTCAATGGCTCTGCTGGACAGAGACACAGGAAACTAATCTAAGGGGGCGGCAAAAGCCAACACATTCCGGCTAGGCTTATAAATGCCTTTGGGCAGATAGCCTAGTACCTACCTATGAACACCAATCTGCCCAACTAGCATCTCCGACAGTGCATCCCGCAGGGAATCCTTGGTGCACCAGCCCTCCCCACTCCTAGAAAATATGTTGACAATTACCTCTTTTTTCCCCATCAGACCTCCAACATTTGCTGTTTACCTAAGGAAAAATTCTCTGGAGTCTACTTTGGGTATAAAAATATCTATATAAACATTGCCAAGCAAAAATCGTAAATCATCTAGATTTTGTTGTATATTTGGGAGACATACATTTATCCTCCCATTATTTCTTTGTTAATTGCTTATCCAACATCTTCCCAGTCCTTTCTAACCTCTTCTGATTGATTCGTATAGTTATCATGCAATATTTTGTATGCTCTAGTTATTATACCCTTTTTTAATGACAGTTTCTGATCTGGATTCTACTAAAAACTCTTACCAGTGCTGGTCTTTCCTTTAGGACTCCCCTCCTATTTCTTCCTCTTTGCCTCTAATATCAAATAAAAGGCAATCTCTAACTTGTAGTCCAAATAAATTCTTGGCCTCTTCTTATTCTGTTGCCTTTCCCTCTGTAATTATTTACTCTCAATACCTTGGTTCCTTTACCAGTTTTCTTCAGTAAATTCCAGCTCCCTCTTGCCTGTTGTCTTTATCCCTAATTGTAGTCATCCCTATCAGTAGAACCCCCTTTCTTCATTCCCCTGTTGGCTTAGTTCTTAGAACACTTTCTGCTACTTTATGGATATAATATTCTGTATGATTATTGTTATTCTCTTTAAAGGCCTGCATCCAAAATACCAGTCTCTCCTTGTTTCCTGAGCTTATGCCCCTGGTTCAACATCATCCATTTCCACTTTGAATTATAGTTTTCTTCTTGTGCTGTGTATAGGAGCCTTAACTGTGTAGCTGTGAAATACCCTTCCAAATTGGGTAATCCCAATCAGTCCAGTTCTACTGGAAGAATCATCTTATCCCACTTGACTCTTGTCATCTTCCCCTCCCAGATAAAGTCCTTCAGCTCTTTATTAGTTGCTATCCACAACTTCTCCTCTGGTTGATAAAAATATGCCTGATCTGTATATAACACTAAAGGGACTAAAAACATTTTGACTGCTTTGTGTCTTACTTATCCGTATCTTTATAACAAAGTTTCCATTTTATCAGTTTTTGTGTTGCCTTTTGTTTAATTTCTTCCCACATATCCTTAGCTGCCATACCAGAATCATTTTTAATCCATACTCCTAAATGCTTCATTTTATCCTGTCCCCATAAGTGCGGATATTTCTGAACCAATTTGTGTGTAGGTACATAATGTACTGCTATCACCTTTGTTTTCGCTTCATTAATGTATCCCGAAAAGATATGAAACTGTCTGAAAATGTTCCACAATACTGTAATGTCTCTTTCTGGCTTTATCAGGCATAAAATAATATCCTCTGCAAATAGAGCCATCTTTTCTTGACTACCATATCAATTATATCCTTGAATTTCTGAGTCCCTTATTTTCTTTGCCATCTGTTCTAAATATAATGCAAGTATCAAAGGGGAAAGAGGACACCCCTGCCTGATTCCTCTGCTCAAGCAGAAATTATCAGAAAGGACCCCACCCACTTTAATTTTCACCTCTGATCCCTCATATATCCTCCTAATCAACCTTACATTTTTTCAGGAAGTGCAAATGCTTCTATCTCAGCTTACTCTGTCAAATACTTTCTCTGCATCAAGACCCACCAATAACAATGGTATTTTGCACCAAAACACTGAAGGCAATGAAAGATGAACAAACCACAGGAATTTGGCATAAACACTTTTAATTAACACTTTCGTCACATAGACTTCATCAGAAGTAGAAAACTGTCATACTACACTCAAATATATACACCCAAACCAATCCCTTACAATTAACATAATCAACTAATTAAGTAATTAATCAATCAATTTGTTAAATACTTACTATGCTAACAACTTTTTAAATAAGTTTATCAATTAAAAAAACTTATTTTATTTATTTATTTATTTACATTTGTTGACTTTAGTGTCCGACTGGATATAGGTCCATTTTCAGCAGAGGCCCGGGGAGAAAAGCTCCACAGTTAAAATGTACAGACAGTAGTTACATTGGATTTACATAGCAATTAACAATTTGATTAACATAGCAATTAATTACAAACATAGTTACAGATGAAGAGCATAGTACATCAGTAGACAACTAGAATCTTTTTCATCTGCAAAGTACATAACAGACATTAATTGTTACAATAAGAAGTTCCTGCTGTATAATAAGTAGGCTTATGAGCATCTGAGCTTGCTATAATCAAGGTAGTTAGTGGGGTGGAAAGAAAGGTAGTGGGTGGATGGGGTGGGTGATATTAGAGTGGGAGTTGCAAGGGCATAGCCAACATGTTTTTAGGTGCACATTTAGTAAAGTTTTGAAGTGGGTGCATGATGGTACGGAGGTAATTGTGGGTGGGAGGGAGTTCCATAATTTGGCTATGGCGCAAGAGAATAGTGCTTCACCAGCAGAGTTATTGGCTTTAGTGACCTGCAAGGGATTTTTGTTGCTGGATCTTAGTGGTCTGGTGGTGCGATGGGGTTGAAGTAGATTCTGGAGGGATGGGACATTTAGTGGATGGTTTACTAGTTTGTGGGCGAGTGTGAGTTGATAGCATTGAAGGAGGTGAGGGAGTTCAAGCCAGCCCAGTAAAGCAAGTGAGAGATGGTGGTGACTACGGTAGGATGCCCCTGTGGCGAATTTGGCGATTTTATTGTAGGCAGGTCTCTAGCTTGTTTAGATTGCATTGCCTTAGGTTGGTATATATTGGAGAGGCATAAAGTAGGGAGGAGATAAGGTAGGAATTTGCTACTGAAATCTTTGCTGCTTTGGTGAGCAGTTGCTTATTTCTGTATAATGCTCCTAGTTTTTTGTGAACTTTCTTTATGGTCATGGATATGTGAATGTCAGATTTTAGTTTGTCTATTTCCACTCCTAGCAATTTGGTGTGTTCTGTTGGGTGTATAGTGGTGGTGTCTTTTGCTGTGATGTTAAAGTGAGAGTTGTTTTGAGTATGCTTGGTGGGTTGGAAGATGAGTAGTTTAGTTTTCTTTGGGTTGAGTATTAATTGGGCATCGGATAACCAAGTTTCAACAGAGGAAAAGGCTTCCTGTGTGATGTTTTGCAGTTTGGGTAGGGACTGGGCTGGGCAGATGATTGAGTCATCTGCGTATTGTATGAGTGTGCCATGTTTGGTGACAGAGGCTAGATTATTGGTGAAAATAGAGAAGAATAGGGGTCCAATTATTATTAACTTAATAGGGGCTTAATATTAACAATTTCATTTAACTGTGGAGGGCTGTCTGCCCCTAATTTAAGTTGCCATAGAGTTTCCCTCCTTCCAAATTACCCCCTCTCAGATCTTTATCTGTATGTTCTAAAACAGTAAAAGTAAACTTCTTATAGAAACTGCAGCTGCACAAGTGTCTGTATAACACATTATTCTTATCTTTAGTTCTGATAGCATAATAATGTTCTTTAATATGATTAAATTCCTGGTAGTCATGCCTACATAAAAGGGTGGACAGCCAGAACATAACGCAATGTACACTATATTCGAGGTATTACAATTAAATCTACCAGGAATATTGATGGTATATTTCAAATGACTGAGACTAATATATACCCCTTCATGAACATATCTACAAGTGTTACAACTATAACACTTGTACATACCTTTAGGTCTGTTTGTGATTGGAAGGCAAATCTTAGTGTCATTCCTCTCCAACATACCTTTAATATTGTTATTACCCTTTCTATGAACAAAACAAGGTGCTTCCCTAAAACTGTTTAAATCACTATTGCCAGAAACAATCTTCTAATTATTACTAATAAATGACTTAATTTTTGAACCATCCACTTTCATATCAGTAACACATCTGGGCACAAAAGTTCTTGAATTTACAGGTGGAATATTATTATTATTTACCACTAATCCTTTATGTAAAGTAGGCAGAAAATCCAAAGCACTTCTATTCTTAATATTCAAGGCTATATTCTCTAAAAAAAATCTTTGGGATAGCCTCAATTTACAAATAACTCTATTATAAAATTGACTTCCTCGAAGTCAAACTCATTACTCACCATCCAAGACGCTCTAATATATTGTCCTTTTGGAATTTTATATTTCATAAAAACAGGCTGATTGCTTTGATAGTGCAAATAATTATTGACGTACGTGTTCTTCATATCCACCTTATTCCAAATTAATTCTACATCTAAATAATTGACTTTATGTCCAACCTCTCCTAATGTAAAAGACAAAAAATTGTTACTGGCATTTAAATCTCGCAAAAGTATGTCATGTTGACTAATAAGGCCTTTAATAATAAAAAGTAAATCTTCTATAAATTTACAATAGAAAAATACTTCTGAAAAAAATCCGAAAGTGAGCAAAATTTCTCTTTCTCACCAACCCATGACTATACCAGCGTACACAGGGGCAACAGTCGCCCCCATTGCCACTCCTTTTAATTGTCCATAATATTTTTTATTAAAGACAAAATAAGTATTCTCCAAAAGTAATTCTAATAAAGCAATGCACATTTTCACTCTCGTCAGGGGTATAAAACATGCAGCCGACGCCATTACATCAGTCTTTCTTGCTGTGCGGTGCCCAAAGCAGAAGCAGTTTGCAAGTGCCGGTCGGCCGACTCCTGAAATTTTCATTTTCGAGTTTCAGAACCGAAGTCTTCAAATAAAAGCTAAGTACCCCATTGGGGAAACTTTTTCTTGCTCCTTACCAATATCAGTAAAAGTTAATAATTGTATTACTCGTGGGAAGCAAATACCCCATAAGGATTTCCATTTGTACTGTATTCCTTGCCTAGGCCCTGACCACGACGTACCTTGCTGTCGGTTTTGTGCTTCATTTAATCAGCGCACTATCCGTCGTTGGTACATTTTTGCTTCTAAATATTTCGGTTCTCGGTTTAATTATCCAGAAATTATGTCGGTTAGCCATCCAACTACCGGAATACTGAAAAAACGCAAAGAAAAAGACAGAGACAGGCCGTTGAAGTCCAAAACTGCCGCCGACACTTCTCCTAAGCCAGTCGTCAGTTCGCCGGTACTCAGTGAGGCGCTTTCGCTGCCCCTGATACCCGCTACTTCTGATTCGCAGGCCTCTACTTAGACCCATTCGGAGTCCGTTATGCCACAAGATACTTCACCTATGGAACTCATGGATGTCTCTACCTTGGATGGGTCTGGAGCTGCTGTCCAGGCACCGTCTTCTGAGGGTGTATTCAGCCCTACATATTTGTATATTAAACCGACACCACCTTCAATTTTAAGGCCAAAATCTCGATCTATGTCTAAAAAACAATCAACGTCCAGGCCAAATAATCAGGCCCCTATGCCTAAAAAACAAATGATCAAAATGGCTGAAGATTTAATTACTCTAATCAGGGGTAGTCACCCCCCCCCCTTCTAAGAGGCATAGGGCTGAACTTGACTATGAATCTTCTGAACACGACTGTTTCTTCTGACTCTTCTAATGAACAGGATTTGTCCATACCTACTTATGAGGACTCTGATGCAGAGGATTTCATTCCTTCTGCTACTCCCCCTGAGGAGTTTTCTTTTGGGGAAACTTTACATACCTTAAGGGAGCATTTCCACTGGGAAAGTCAGGATTTTTCTGAATCCAAAACGAGGCTTAGGGGTTTCCTTCTTCTTCCTCAGCATAGGCCTTTGGCTATACCTCCTGTACTAGACATTGTTGATGTGTTTTCAGAATCCAATATGGGCCCTGATTCCCTACCTCCGGCTCCAGACGGATACTACAGGGTTCCTGACTCCCACAAATTCCTTTTCAAAAATCCTGTTGTGGGGTCCAAGGGCATTAAGGCTTCTACTGCTAAACATCCTACTCCTTTTGATAGAGGCTCCAGGGGGCTGGATAGATTGGGTATAAAGGTTTATACTTCTGCAACCTTGGCAATCAGGGCTTTAAACTGTCAATTCCATATGCTAAAATATCAACAGCATATCATGGGACTGCTTAAACAGAAAATTGTTGATTTCTGACTGTGTGGAAAATAAGGATCTACAGGATTTATTGCATTCAGCTGAACAAGTTGGGAAAACTGGCTCTTCATGCAAAAAACTGGCAACTTATAACCCAGGACAAATGGGTTTTAAATATAGTGTCCCAGGGATACAGATTTCATTTCCACACATTGCCAACTCCAAACGGATGACCAGACCTGCCCCCAAATCAGTGGGCAGAGGCTCAGAAACAAGTACTTTCCCTCCTAAACACGGGGGCAATTCAGCCAGTACCAGAAGAGGAAAAGGGACAAGGTTTCTATTCCAGACTTTTCCTGGTACCCAGAAAAGACAAATCATGGCGTCCAATTCTGGACCTGTCTACTCTAAACACTTTTCTGGACATTCCAAAATTCAAGTTGCTGACTCTTCACCAGTTACTTCCTATGCTAGGCAAAGATGCCAGGTTGGCAACTCTAGATTTAAAAGAGGCTTTCCAGCATATCCCAATCAGGGAATCTTGCAGAAGATACCTCCGCTTCAAAGCAGGCTACTTGCATTATCAGTTCTCTGCACTGCCCTTTGGCTTATTTACTGTGCCCAGGGTATTTACAAAGTGCCTGGCTCCAGTAATTGCATTTTGCAGGTAAAGAAATATTTAAATATATCCATACCTGGATGATTGTCTAATTCAGGCAGAAAACAAGTCCATTTTTCTAAAACATCTGGAGTTTGTAAAAAGGGTTCTAACTTGTTTAGGGTACACCATAAACAAAAATAAATCACAGCTAGTACCCTCTCAAAAAATTACATTCCTGGGTGCAAGCTTGAATACAACTGCCCAGATGGCTTTCCTTATGCCAGAAAAGCAAATTCAATTGGTGACTTACTTCAAACAGGTGGCCACAAAAACCCTGCTATCTGCAAGACAAATACTGTAAACCTTGGGGTTCATGGCCTCCTGTATTCTTCTAATTCCATATGCAAGACTGCATATGAGGAAACTTCAGTGGTACTTAAAAAGTTTATGGAGTCAACATTGTCTCAGCCTGGAAACAATGATTCCTATCATACCTTGCCTGCAACTAGAGTTCACACCACCCCCTGCCGCCCAAACCCTAACTACAGACGCATCAGACTATGCATGGGGGGGCTCATCTGGCAGGGAAGTGCATTCAGGGCAAATGGAGCCCAAATCAAATGCACCTTCATACCAATCAAAAAGAAATGCTAGCTGTACAGAATGCACTGACAGCCTTCAAGGACTACCTTCATCCAGGACAACTAATGGTAAAGACGGACAATACCACAGTTATGTGGTACATAAACAAGCAGGGGGGGGTACACATTCCTACCCCCTCTGCAGACTACCCATGGCATTGTTTCAGCTATCAAGTGCAACTACAAGCTCAATTCCTGCCAGGAAAGCTGAATATTTTGGCAGACGAACTAAGCAGAAATCTCATGGACCCACACGAATGGAAACTGGAACCACGGATTTTCAACATGTTGACACGCAAGTGGGGGAGCCCAGACATAGATCTTTTTGCCTCACCCCAGAACTACCAGTTGGACAAATTTTGCACAAGAACTCCTCACAAAAAAAGCCTAGAAAGTGGATGCTCTGTCCTTCAGCTGGGAAAACCTATCAGTCTATGCCTTTTCCCCTCTGCCTCTACAAAAAGTCAAACAGGACAAACCAAAAATGATTTTGATTGCTCCAGACTGGCCTTGCCAACACTAATACCCACTCCTATGCAGTCTGTCACAAATTTCTCCATGGCACCTGCCTCAGACACCTTCCTTACTGTCTCAGCAGAACAACCAAATTCTGCACCCTCAGCTCCAAACATTGAATCTTGTAGCTTGGCTAATCACTTAAATTCCCCCTTAGCATCCCTCAGCAAACCTGTGATGGATGTCATTTTGGAGGTGAGAAGACCTAGTACTAGAAAATGTTATGCTGACAAATGGAAAAGATTCTGTGCCTGGAATCAATCTCAAGGGATGAGCACAGCCGTGCCCAATTTACCTCAGATTTTGCAATACTTAATTGAAATGCTTCACAAGGGCCTGTCTTTTTCTTCCATAAAAATCCATGCCTCAGCCATTTCAGCTCATTACAACACAGCCCCCTCTTCCTCCTCCTCTGCTAAAGCAGTATCTCAGAGGAGCTAAAAACTTGAGGCCACCCAGGAGAGCTCCAACCCCTGCCTGGGACCTTAACTTTGTATTGGAGAAACTCACTCTACCTTTTTTCGAGCCAGCTGCTACTGCAGACTTAAAATTTATTTCCTGGAAAACAGCCTTCCTTTTAGCAATCACTTAGGCTAGAAGGATTTCTGAATTACAGGCCGTTATGGCAGTCAAGCCTTTCATCATCTTTCATGCAGACAGGGTGCAACTCAGGACCAATCCATCCTTCATGTCCAAGGTGGTATCCAGTGTGGCTCTTAATCAGGCCATTCATTTGCCAACTTTCTTTCCCAATCCAGAGAACAAGGGGGAGTGGATTCTGCATTCATTGGATGTACACAGACAACTTAGATTTTACTTGGACAGGACTAAATCTAGAAGAAAATCTGAACAACTACTGGTAGCATTTGCTGCAGGGGCAGAGGGAAAGGCTATTTCAAAGCAAACCATTTCCAGATTGATAAGCCATTGCATTAATTTCTGCTATAAGCACCATGGAAAACCTATCCCCCAGGGGATCAGATCCCATTCTACCAGGGCTGCATCTACTTCTGCAGCCTTTCCCAGAGGAGTTCCTACCAGGGATATTCTAGAAACTGCTACCTGGAGTTCAGTTCATACTTTCACCAAGCACTATCATTTACCAATTTTCTCTAAATCCAGAGCTGGCTTTGCCACTGCTGTTTTGCAGGGCCTAATAGCTGGTCCTAATGCTGTATAAATCCATCCTCCCAAACATAGCTTTGGGAATCTACCCAAATGTAATGACTGCAACAGTGAAACATGAAGAACATAGTACAGTTGTGTACACTTACCATAAATGTAGATGTTCAAGTATATTCACTGTTGCAGTCCTGGTTACCCTCCCTCCAACCCCCTGTTTATTCTCTTACTATGCTTCTCCTTTCTTTTACTATACTTAAAAGCCTTTTTGGTGTATTTGCTTTTGATTGGAGGTATATTTTTGTGTTTTAAATTATTTATATATATTTTGCTGCCCTTTTGGGGGGCACCTGACATCTGGGGCAAGAAAAACTGATGTAATGGTGTCGGCTGTATGTTTTATACCACTGACATCATGGAAGAAGGGACAGCAACCGACGCAGGACCCAAGTCTTTGTTAATCAGGCTGACTGAGGGCAACCTGCCAGCAGATTACCCCAAATGTAATGACTGCAACAGTGAATACAATCGAACATCTACGTTTATGGTAAGTGTACACAACTGTACATTACACTGACAGCTTGATTTTTGGTAACAATCGTATTTTCTTACATTCTGCTTCCTTCTGGATTATCAGTGTTTTATTAATATTGTCAAATGTTTGCCTCTCCTCCACAAAACTAAACAAAACTGCATTGATCCGTATCTATGAATTTTGGCATTACTTTTATCTTTTTATTATTTAGTGATAATACAGCAGATGAAATATGTAACTGCTCCTTGCTTTATAGAGGTTTTCTAGCCCATATCTCTGAAGCACTTAAACGCATGCTATTTTATCAGGTAGCTTTTTAGTTGCATTTTGAAACTAGTAAGAACATTCACTTGTCTTATTTCTTCCAGGAGTTTTATAATTAGAAGGCATATTTTAGAGAAGGCTTTTTCAATAGTGGCTAATTTTTGAGAGAGTCTGCTTAACTGAATGCTCTATGTATTTCTAAGAGTATGATTACAGTCTCTATTAGAGAGTTTGGTCTTTAAAGGAGCTTGTAATTAAGGGTGTTAAGCATTCATTTCTTGCTGAAACTGTAACCCATCTAACATTATTGTATTGCAGTAGTGGTATTCTCTACTGTTAACTATGTTAATGAATCATAGTATTTTATTATTGGTAATTTTGTAATAATGGGGTATTAGCAACCAAAATTACAACAATAAGGGATTGTTCATATTCAATGCTAGGAATGGGTACACTGATGGCTATGGAGCATCTGGCTTCTGGAGTGAGGTCACTGGATACTGTATAGGCTGCTTTAAGTTGTCCTCATACCTTGTTAACTTGATTCTTTTTGTGAAGAGCAAGTCTGAAGGATCTAACACTCTGCCAAGATTCTTTGAGAGGTGGTTGTAGTAAAAATGTTATGAAGGGAGATCAGTGATAGCAGTGAAAGTGGCATGGTTAATCTTGCACCATTTAACATTGCGGTGTTGAATTATGATTTCCACAAAAGTCTTGTTTTATGTCAATATACGTTCATTAGATCACTATTGCAGCAGCATATAGCAGCTATATTATAGCCATGTAGGATGTGCCCTTTTAAGGACTGGACACCTGCCAGTATACAAAAGCTTTTGGGTGGTTTACATGTGCATCACACATCTGAGGAAGGTGTAGGATGTGCTGGTATAAAAGTAAAGGTACAAGTGCCAAATTTAGAACTTTCTTGGCAAAGAAGATTTCAGTCCGGCTCTGTCTTTGCTGCATCTTCAGTGCCTCAGCAGTTGGCATATTCAAATTTTTGGGCGAATGAGTACCTTTCTCTGTGGACTTTATTTTTAT